>NW_019384360.1:293408-312269 GCF_000671375.1 Centruroides sculpturatus | reverse complement strand
AATGAATGAATAAATAAATGAACAATAGTATGGAAGGAGTGAGTAATCAAGAGTTGCGTGGCGCTCAAACAAAAGATGAATCGACGAGATTTGAAAATTGTGTAACTCCGGGTTCGCGTAAGTTGAGGTATTACTGTATATACAAAAATAAGCATTTCAAAGCCTGATGTTATTAATCAAAGCTGAACAATTGTAATGAATCTGGTTATTTTTACGCTACTATTAATATTTAAATTCTAAATAATTTGGTATTAGAAGTAGATATTAGGTGCCATCTCAGAATATTCTGAATTATTTAATATAAATATTATTTATAATTATTAAATTTAATTATTAATAGTAGTGGAAAAATAACCTAATTCATTAGAGATCATCTGGTTTTGATATATACAAAAATTTACATTACTGCATTCTAATTTGTTATATTGTTTCTCTTGAATTTTTCACTTCAATTTACTGTAAACTAGATCTGTTTTATAATAGTTGATGATATTTAACTTTGTGTCTTCTAACTTTGAGAAAGAAAATTAAAATTGGCATTATTCAGATTCAAAATGAATTTGTAGTGAATTTTTGAGAGAGATGAATCATTTATGTATTTGTCAATATATTATAGTTGATTAGCAGCTTCACTACATAACTAATAGTTAGCATGTAAGGATGACAAACATTATTACAAAATATATTTCTATAATTGGGCTGCAATTTGAAAAAATTGTAGACCTATAAATTTCCACTGTCATCCATCCATCTGTCTTTCCTTAATCTTGAGAATGGGTTAGGTAGATAAAATTTGAGACCAGATGTGAAAACCTTAGGGGCAGGAGGCCCCAATTAACTATATACAGGGTGGTGCAAAAGTAGGTATACAGTTGTTGTTATGGGAAAAAAACATACAGGGAGAAAATAGGAAGAAAAAACATTTATTTTTATGTACAAATTAAATCACAAATAAGGAATATGAACTAATAAAAGATAATGAAGATAATAATAATGAACACCAAACATTTGTATTTCTCAGATCCTCAACTGTATACCTACTTTTGCATCTCCCCTGTATAGGCAAACTGGAAGTCTCATTATTTCAATTCAGAACTTCCCCTGAAAGCAGTTAATAGATAACTGGCACAACTGTATTGTTAAAGGAAAAGTATGATGTACAGGGGCAAGCCACTACTAATTTGAGGAGGAGAGCATATATTTTAAATTAAATAAAAATATAATTAAAAACTGCAACTCGGCAATGTGATGATGCTACAATAAATAATTATTATATTTATATAATAATTATATTTAAATAAATAATGTTGTCATATTTAAAAACTTATCTGCCATAATATAAATTAAAAATAATATATTTCTTATAAGCTTAACAAAAACAAATTGTTACAAGTTTATTAATTCAAACACACTTTTATGTACAGTTGCTTTAAGAAGTACAATTTCTATTTGATGAAATATTTTCAAGGAGTCAGTCTCTTCATATTCAGAATCAAATATTTTAAGAGAATTGTTATTATATTCAGTCTTAGAACATGTTAATTATAAATCATGTATTATCATAAACTTGAAAACTGTAAATTTGCTAGTGCACTACACTATAAAATTCCAGCATAAAAACTCAATCGCAAGCATTTTCAACCTTATTTAAAGGCCATCTTCAGGCTATGTAGATTTGACTGAGCAGTTTGATAATTTGAATCTATGTAGCCTGAAGATGGCCTTTAAGTAAGGTTGAAAATGTTTGTTTGAAAGTTTTTATGATGGAATTATATGGTACAGTGTGCTAGTGTGAATTAATTCTAAAGCTATCATTATTGATTTCAATTATTTTCTTTTTTTTGTGTAAATATGGACACCTTGAAGATAACCTGTGGTTTTAAAATTTATCAAATATAGTGTGAATTAGTGACATTTGATTTTTCATTTATGCTAATAAGTATAAAAATATATTAAGAAAGCTTAAATTTAGCATAAATTGCTTTTCCATATAGAGAATTTTCAAAAATTTGTTTTTAATTAAATACACATTATTCATTGGGAGATGATTATAGATATCAACCAATGTGATCAGTTTTTAACATCAAAATTAATTTATACCTAAATTTATCTATTTTTAGAAGTTTTGGCAATAATAGAAATCAAAGGAAATATTTCTCTGAAGACTGAATTTGCATTTTTAGTAGGGGAGAAAATGTCAAAAGAAACTCATTTTTTTATTATTTTATTTAAAAAACTTTTTGTAAACTTGAAATTCTTTAATTTTTGAAATATTAAAAAAAAAAAAAATGAAATTCTCATTGAAGTATGTTTAACTTTTATTTATGGAGACTTGATATATGCTTATGTTTCCAAGAACATGGCTCCAATATAAAAATAACATGTACTGTTAAACATATTGTAATTGAAAAAGATCAGTTTTGATACATGTTAAAAATACATTTTCTCTTGAGAAAAATACATTTTTAAATTAAGCCTTGAGTTTAAAATTTTTTTTAAATGATAATTTTTTAACATATATGCATTATTGTTCTATCTGAAGTCTATGTATTATCCTTTATTATTACTTTCCCAGCTGTTATATACAGGGTGGGCCAACGAAAACGAAACAGCAGAGTTATCGTGTTCGACCAAGCAAATCGCTCGGACAGGGCGATTTTATTCCCAAGGGATGGACATCTTCTGCAATAAAGTTTTTGCGATTCTGGCTACAACAGATGACAAAAATTTGTATAAACTCATTCATTTTTTTATTAACTAAACAAACATTTATTTCGGAAAAAAAGTAACACAAACTGTTAAGAAACATAAAAAAACCTTTTAAGCTGGACCACATATGCAAGGAAAAAATAGATCTTAAAATTAAGGCTGATAATGTGTTATCTGTTTTTAGATGTTCTTTTTTGTAGTGTTCACATTAAGCTTGACCACTTAATGATTCTATCGGAATTTAAGATTATTATTTGTTTATTATGAATTTTCTACATTTATCGTTATGGTTTACACAATTGCTGAAAGGATAGAAATAGTAACTCTTCATTTCAGAAATTGCGAGTATGCTTATCTTACTGCAAATTTATTTAATCAACGCTATCCAAACAAATATTGTAATGCAAAATACGTTCTGGATTTGATTGAAAAGTTTTAGTTAACGGGTTCTATGGCTAACAAACCCCGGACATAAACGTCCAGTAAGAAATGAATCGACAGAGATGTGGTGCTCAATTCAAACATTTATTGAATACTTGATAACTTTTATGTTTCTTACTTTATTTGAAATAAATGTTTGTTTAGTTAATAAAAAATGAATGAGTTTTTAAAATTTTTTGTTGTCTATTGTATTCAGAATCGCAAAAACTTTATTGCTGAAGATGTCTCCCTTGAGAATAAAATCGACCTGTCCGAACGATTTGCTTGGACGAACACGATTACTCTGCCGTTTCGTTTTCGTTGGCCCACCCTGTATAACAAAGATACGGTGATTGGTCAAAAAATGACTCTCCAAGATTTTTATATTTTTGGGCTTAGAACACCTTGAAATGATGAAAAATGCAAAAAAATTGAGGGTTTTTTTTCTGTATGTATGGATTGTATGTCTGGGAGTGGGTGCCACGATTTTGTTCATTCTTTCAAGATTAATAACTCCAGTGATTTTTGTCAAAAATTTCTGAAATTTTTCAGGGAGGCTTGCTTATCAGGGATTGTTGCTGTTCTCTACATACTCTAAAATTTCAGTAAACCAATTGGTTTAGTGGAATTTTAGAGTGGTTTTAGATGATTATGAATACTTGGTGTGGTCTTTGTCATAGATGGTACCTATTGTAAAATATTTGTGTAAATATTACTGAGGAGCAATTGGCAGAAATGCTAGATCTGAAATGCATATAAATAAAAACATCTTGAAATTAAAATTGTTTGAATAATTCTTGAACTTCAGTAAAAAGTCAGGTTAGGAAGACATAACAATTTGTTTGTTAGTTCAAAAAAAAAACCCATTTTACATAAGGTTAGATAAGTAACTAGTTATTATTTCTTTTGCACATACTCATATGATGATCATTGTTAATAAAATATTTAAGTATTATGAAAATTTTGATTTTTTTTAAAACAAATTATACTAGAAATGGCAACTGGGTTTTTTCCCCTCCTCTTTACTATGTGGGCACTAAGAAGGCCTTTTTAAGCAAATCCATTGAGTTCGGTCATGGCCACCCTGGTGGTGAGGGATGGGGCCTGATGTATCCAAATGGACCACCAGTTAAAAAATTCCTGGAGTTTTTTGACCTGTCCAGGGTTCCCTTGGAGTGGTAAGCTGCCATTTTAGCAGCTTGACCATCCAGCTGTTGCTTTCTATGAATCAGTAATAAGAAAATAATTTAAAAATAGGTCTACATTTTATATATTTTATCTATTTATTAATTGAAAGAGAGTTTCAGATTGTTTAACTTAGTTTGAGTAAATGGCTGGAGCTAAAAATATGGTTGATATCAAATTAAAGCTCTTGTCCTGTTGATGATGCCTACAATATATTGTACATTTTACTTATTTCATTTTCTGTTAAAGTTTTTTAAATAGATACATATCTATCCACTGTAGTTTATGGTTAATTTTGCACTATTTTCTTAAGTTTTCAGAAATCCTCAAATAGTAGATCTGCATCTATTTTAGGGCATTTATTTGAATAAAACTAGTATTTCAGATGTTAATTTGTTATAATATATAAACAATATAAATTAAGGCACAATATTAATTGTATCTTAATTTTGTATTTTGTTAGTTTACAAATAACGATCTGAAAAATTTTAAATTTATTTTATTGGACATTTTAATTTCATTGATATAGCAGGATCAGATAATATTTTTGATGCTATTTTTAACAAACAAACAACAAAGTAATTATTAAGAATGATGATAATATATTACTACATTAATATGCTGCGTGTATTGGTTAAATTGAACAGACAATGTAATAAGTCCATCTTACATCTCCTAATATTATATATTCCTTCCATTGTTGGCGACTACTACAAAAGTATAAACAAATCTGGATTATAAAAGATCATTGGGGATAAAGTTTGATAAAACTTTTATATTGGTTTGGGCTTTTGTTATAATAGCTTAGCATCAGATATAAAATGTAATGATTATTTGGATTATATTCTCTAGATACTCTGTGAGAAGTTAATAATTATGCATAGGGAGATATGTACTTAAAGTGCAATACAAATGTGTTTTTCAAAATCAAAAATATTCATCATCACTTACATTCAATTAAATGATAGTGCAGTTTTATACAGGGTGTCCAAAACATTATTATGCAGTGAAAAATTTGTAATGACAGTAAAGTTGTATGCAATGCCTATGGATGGCATTGCATACAAGAACATAAGTTGTATGTCATGCATTTTTACCTAGTGGTATTTGGCATTACTGTTTGCTCATAGACATTCTGGTTCTTTGTCAAATGTATAACCTCCTGTGGAATCTGGCCTGCTAGGCCTCCAGACCTCTCTCTCTCAGATTTTGGAGCCTTCAGGAATATTTCTGGCATTTGCTGCAGGAAAAATTGCAATATTGTACGTAAAACAAAGCTTTCCACTGCACAGTAACTTTTCAGACACCCTTTATTTTTGATAACTTCAACAGATAAGAGATTTATCCTAGATGAAATGAATAGTTACTGTTTATTGTTGAAATATTTACTTAATGTTATTTCAGAAATTTGTGTACTTTTTGCTAAGATATATTGTTTTTTTAATAAATAATTGTTTAACGGTATTTATATAATGTCATTGAAAAAAAATAGTGTAATGACTATTTGATTCTGCCTCTTTAAATAGGAAAATAAATTTTTGTTCTAAAAGTCATATTCATATTAATAACAACTAATAGTTTTTGAAGAAATTAATAATATATAAAATTAATACATGAAATTATAATTATATTACATTTGACAAAAAACTCAAATAGTATTTGAAAACAGATGATTATTTATTCTTTCAGAAACAGTTTTTCATCAGACTCAAATACAAAACAGGACTCAACCCATTCAGATCTATTAAAAAAAAAAAAAGATAAATGCAAGATGTTAATGTATAAAGTTTTAAGCTTTGTTCATATCTAGAAAATTTGAAATAATCAAACAATGCTGTGAAAAGGAAGAAATTGTAAGGTTATTGAGTTATTGTCGAATAACCACTTTAAAAAGATTGACAGTAGATAGCATATAATTTTGGAGAAGAGAGAATGGAGAAGAATGATATGATAGTCATCTCAGCATTCTTCTCCACTCTCTCTTCTCCAAAATTATTGCTATAAAGATTATTTATTGAAGAGAATTTATTTAAATTAATAAATTATATTAAGATTTATTTAAATTGAAATATATCTTTGGATATTAAGAACTAGAATAGTAATTCTGGTTAAATTTATTTTTCCTTCTTTTTTAATATCTATTCTTTATATAAAGAATTGTGTGATTTAATTTTATTATTTTTATATTTTATAATTTGATTGCATCAATTTAATTTAGGCAACTTCTTAATAAATAATAATAATTCTTGAAATTTTTTTTTTTTTTAAAATAAACATTGAACTTTTATAATAAGTTGTAATTTATTTGTTTTTGTAGTTTACTTGCAATATATTTATTTTGATTTAATGATTTAAAAATGTAGAGTTAAGGTAGTTTAGATGCATAATGGACCTTTTATGTTTAAGTACATTGGACTTTTCCTCTTTTGTATAATGTAGGATGATTTAAGAAGTACAGCATCTGTTTATCATATTACATGGATGCATTTTTGATTCAATGAATAGACTCTTTCTCTTTTTCCTGTTTAGCTTTGATCTATTATACTTGCAAATGATAACCAACAATTATCTTGGAGATTAAAGAATTTACAGGGTCAATTTTTGAATAAATCTGTTAAGAGAATATTCATAATTACTTCTGATAATTAATTTATTGGACTTCGAACTCAAATTTGAGTTTTTAATAAACATTTGGCTTTATTTCCATCTCCTTTTAGTTGATACATGCCACTTGCATGTTTCGGGCAAAAGCCTCTCAACAGTCAACTAAATGGTACAATATTTAAAATATTACACTAAATATCTAATGAAACTGAATTAAAACAAGGTATAGTTTTTACCATATCCATATTCAATCCGTTATTCATACAAGGTCTTTACCTAATCGACACATACAACTTATCTCACAATAAGTGAAGTAATTCCCTTTACATTAAAATCTGTTACATATAATCTTTTGCTTATTTCAGAATATCCAACTATTACAATAACTAGGAAGTATAGACTTAATTATATGTACATTTCTGAAATGAGCGATTTTTTACATTGTTTTTTGACTGTATCTGCATCACTTACTGTGTTGCAGTTTTATACTAATTTGCATATTACAGAGATATTATGAATAGTAACAACAATATAACTTTTACAGACAATTACAATCGACATGAATATATATTGCATGTTTTATAATATTTTCAATCAGTTTTCATTTATTTTTACACTTAAATTTTCATTGATACAGTTTTTGGCTGTTAAAATTGAAACACTTTCCTTAAATTTTCTATTATACATATTCTTTTCTTTGTATAAAATTTCAACATTATTTTTATCTATATTACAGCCGTTTAATAAACAATGGTCATGAAAAACGGAGTTTAGTCTATGATATCTGAGATCTTCAATGTGTTCTTTTAATCGTATACTTAATTTGCATTTAGTTTCTCCTATATAGAAGTTCACTGTATTACAGGTACATGGTATCTTATACACTATGTTCTTTGTTTCTTGTTCTTTATTGTCTGCTTTTTTATTAGGTTTTACAAGTTATAGGAATGCTTGAAGACAATAATAATTAATTTATTCTTAGTCTTCAAGTATTCCTAAGAAAAATAGAACAAGAAAAATTCAAGTTTAATAGACATTAGAAAATTTTTTTACATAAAATTGTAAAAATCAAATGTACTGTACATTATCTGCAATTTCATTATCATGAGTGATTAAACAAAAAGGTTACTTTCAAGGAGTAAACATGCAATTCATGTGCTATTCATGTTTGTTACTGTCTTAATACATGTTAATAGAAACATTTAAATCTTCAGAAGTTATTTACTATAGTTCCAAAAGATAACATTCAAATCCTCTTTTATGTTAAAGTATTCTTCGGTTTTTATTTGATTATCTTGGATTACAATAAAGATAAAGACTTTCTTAATACAGTGGGTGATCGGTTAACGAACAAATCAGATAATGAACACTTTCACGAAAGATTTTTATGTTTGGACAACAAGCCTGTGATCGGATAATGAACACTCACAGAACAAATATGAGAAGAAGCAATGTAAAATAATGGATACTGATTGGTCTTCCCTTGTCTTCAGACAACTCAAAATTTTTTGGAGCATGGAAGACGTTAAGTTTTGCATCAGTTTTTATTTTCAAAAGGTGAGAGTATAATAGCAAAGGTAGAGAGTGGGCAGATATCTGTTGTTGCTGGGCAGTATGGCTTAAACAGGTCTACAGTAGGTTGCAGTTTAATCTTATCTAAGAAAGATACTGTATTATCAAGAAGATTCAAGCAGCTTAAGGAGTAACAAAAATCACATCTGAGAAATAAAGAACATTGAAGAGCTCATAATGGAAACTGATCTGACAACAGAAAAATGCCAAGAACTCTTGAATGAAGAACACCAAGAAACTCGGTGAGATATCTTCTGAAAAAGAGGATTAATGCCAATATCTGTTATTAAATCACCAAACGATCGCCTAAGTATCGGGCTATAATATGGCTAATTAAATGATTGGTATAAAGTAATTTGACATTAGAGGTAGACATTAGGATTAATTTGTGGATATCTGCTATTAAGCATCTTTTGAAGAAGTGGGAGGATGTCAGAATGACAGTCTTAGAATGGCATCCAAACCAGGTTGAGGTTAATATGCTTACGGATCTCTACAATTACAATGCTATTAATTACTTCTGAAAAATCTTGAAGAAGAGAGAAAAGCAATCGACATTAGACAGATTCTTTAACCCCTCACAAATGGAAAAAACATGACTAATAAAAATGCAAGACTGTGTATATATGTATATTTATTATTACATATAAATAAATGTAGTAATAAAGTATATATATATGTATATATTTATTTATTTATTTTTTTTTTTTGGGATCTCCAGAATGAATTAATCAAATTCCCATAAAAGCCTATGATAAATCGATAATCGGTTAACAAACAATGTCTTGGAATGGATTATGTTCATTAACTGATCACCCACTGTATTCTCAACATTTTGTAAACTTTAAAGGATTTGTTGAAAATATCTTTCTACAGTAATGTTAGAACACATTTGTTTAGAACATTGTAAATGTTACTTTGTTACAAGACAGCATTTTCAATCATTTTAAATTTATGTGAAAAAATAAAAAAATTTTCAAATCATGAATACATGTATTTATTTAAGTAAGCTTTTAAACTGACTTTGTAGATAAACATTAACATTAAGGCTTAAGCATGTTTGATAGACTAAGAAAAGCAGAATTCCCCTAGAATAAGAAATCAGGAGTCTTTCAAATTCTGCTTTTCTGCTCCTGATGTTTGCATCAGAACTGCTTTTTCACCTGCCTGATTGACTAGTGTCACTTGGCATAGCAAAGAAGACAGGAGTTTTGTCAACATTGCCTATTGCCCTTAAGTCCTAGCTGTGTGTCTTTCTTAAGCTGAGGACTTGTTTCTGAAGTGTTTACAAGCAGTTTCTCTTTGTAGGTGTCAGGTAGCTGCTGTGTCATTGAATTTTGACACTGAGTCACAAACTCATGTCATGCCAAAAAAAGTCTTGCCCAGCTGTAACTTCCCTTAAATTCACTTTCAGGAGTTTTCATATTTTGAGCAATTCTTTTGGCTTTGAACTGAATCATTTCAGTAGATACAGAAAATTCCTTTGCCAAATTTCATGGACATATCATATCTCAACAGATTTGCTTTCGGGTCAGGATATTTTGTAGTCTTTCTGCAAAATGATTGCTGATTTTGTGATAAAACATCACAAAATCAGCAATCATTTTGCAGTTTTCTCAAGAGCGTGCTTTGCTTGAATCATCACCATGCATTTTTTTTATCTACAACAAACTTCCTTCCTGCTGCTCGATTTCCATTTTCTTGCGCATAATGCACCACTTGCAATTTAAACTTTGCTTTGTAACTCACTCTCACTCGACCCATGTTTAACAGTTACTGTGCAAGCACTCAACAATGAGCATTAATCATCACTTTATTCCTGTTTGAAATTTGCAGTGTTGTTATATTTCTGTATACAGTACCTATGTCTCTATTCTTGTCCCTCAACAGAATTCTAAGATTTTTATTGTTTTCCAAATATATTGTTTCATAAACAGGGTGTGGCTTTTATACGCATGTGGTCTACACATGTATAAATACAGTATTATTAAGTGCAATTAACAAAAAATTTTTAATAGTTGCTATGTCAGCACAGTGGGACCCTGTTCATCTGGATTATAAAATATAATATCTGTCTCAGAAAGATAGACATACAGAAAACCTATAGAAGCAAAAAAAGCAAACTCTTAAGTGCATTCTTGCTGAGTGTAATGCTACAGTTTGCAAGAATAGACTTATTTTCTCTGAATTCACATATGATGATCATTGTTATGCATTTTATGGGTGTGTTCTTTGAGTTTACTTGTTGAATCTTTTTTTAAGATTTTCAGTTATAAAAAATTGCTACCTCCCTGTTGAATAAAAATTCTGTACTTCTCACTACAGTCAATTATTAAGTTTATCGTTTGTAACCTTACGAGTTATTATTCACTTGACAACCCATCTGTTGTTTTGCTGAGTTTTCATTACCTTCAATCTTTTGTGAAGTAAAGTATATACCATGAAAATGATGTCTAAAATTGTTATGATGGAGAAGAAATTAGAAATATAAAATGTGTAAACTGTATTATTTGTTATTAGTGAATTTTTTTTGCTTATCCAGATTGGGCCTGGTCCCATTTGAGCTGGATAAACAGGTTTTGCTATATTTATTTTTATGTCATGACTTTTTGTTTATTAAAAGAAAAAAAAATTCAATGAAAAATCATACTACATATTTACATATAATGTGATGACTCATGATCTTTATTTTGGCAATATTTTGATATAAATATTCTTCATTTAAATATGTAATGCATTTTATTTAATTTATAATTTTTATATCTGTTCATAAAGTGTGTTTTTTTGATTCAATAATTATTTTATCAAAGGATCCTGCTGGGATTTTTGAACTAATCGAAGTTGTTGGAAATGGTACTTATGGACAAGTATACAAGGTTTGTTATTTATTTACTAGATTAACATTATAATAATATGACTAAAAGTAATTTTGAATTACCATATTTGCTGGCATATAAGATGCACCTCATTTTCCGAAGGAATTTTTAAAAAAAGTTTAATACCTTTCTAATCTTTATTTTAATTTTAAATACCTTTAAAATTAAAATAAAGTACTGTAATTTTTGTACTTACTATACATTTTTTAAATAAAACATATACCGTGTATATTTTCTGGCAAATATAGTATTTAAAGTTATAATTGTTACTTTTTATTTTACTTTCCTGGATGTTATGTATATATAACACAGAAGAGTATTGGAATTGTCAGATTTGAACCTCTGTTTTTTTTTGCAAATCTCCATGTTTTGAGATTCCCAAACCCAAAACAGTAAGAAAAACAAGAAAAAATTCTGTGGACGTGTGTGTGTGTGTTGATGTCTATTTTGTTTAATCTCTGTATGGGATAAAGATTAAGAAACAAAATTTGGCAAGGTAACTTGTATATAAGGAGTATTGATGCTGTTAAATTTTTGTGGTTATAGTTTAGGGAGTGAAAGATAGAGGGATGGTCTCATCTTGTATCTTGAGTGGGATCAGAGTTAATAAGAATTTTAATTATTGTTGACATTCTTTATCAGTCTACTGTACTACTAAATCTATCCTACTAAATGGACCAAAAATGTTTGTGTTTATTAAATCATATGCTGGAGTAAGTACCAAGGTTTTATTTTGAGATAAAAGTTATTTTTTTTTAATAAAATCTCATAACAGCCAGGAAAGTTATGCAACTCATCATTGGATTTTTTTATTATTGTTTGTATAAAATTTATATGATAAATATATTTAATTATGTTAGGTTATCTGAATTGTGTATAATTTTGATTAGAATTTTGGTAATATATGAACTTGGAGTGAATTTGTTACTACAGATAAATATGCTGTCATCAAGTGTAATGATTTAATAACTAAAACATGAATGCTATTTTATATTTAATTGATTTGTGTGAATGTGCTTGCAGATGCAAATGTCAAATTATGTCTAAAAGAAAGTGTGTCAAGTATGTTGGCTATGATAAGATTATGCATGTATGAGTATCAATGTGATCAACAATGAGATCATGCAATTACATGATCATGTAACTGCATGATCTCATTCTTTTTTCATTTTCTCTCTTAATTGAAATAATTAATGGAAATTTTACTCTACTACTAGTTAATATTTATCTTAATTCTGATGAATTCATTGTTTACAATAATTTTTTTACTAGTTATTTAATCTTTAGTTATTAATTATTAATCTTCCTAGTTGAACTTTCTAACTCTACTTTTCTAATTTAGTGTTTTTTTTTTGTTTTTTTTTTTTATTTTATAAAATACATTTATTTATTTTAAAATAAATTAATAAATATTTGAATATTTATGATCTTTGTAGGGATGTCATACAAAAACTGGCCAGTTAGCAGCTATTAAAATAATGGATGTTACAGAGGTAATTTTAAATTAATAATTGTATAAATTGTTATAGGATTAGTGTTGTTATTAAAAATAATTTGAAAGGTAACTTCTTATTTTTTATTTTGAAAATACTAAGATTTCTTTGGGGGGCTGAAAATTATGTTTACTGTTTTTGAACCACTTTTGATCTTCTCCCTTCTGTTGTGTAAAGGATGTACTTTTGACAAACTCACTCTCCTTTAATTACTTATGTCAGAAGAATATTTGTTTTTTTCCATATTTTTATATATGTTCTATAATGGACTTCACAATTATATTTTCTATAATTGTGAAGTCCTATAAAAATTTGTAAACATCAATATAATAGACAGTCACAATTGTAATGCAGATGATTGAAACATGTTCTTAAATTCACCTTATTCAAACTGGTATAGTGCTACTGCAAAAGTGTGTGCAATTGATCTATTATGCTGATATTGTGGGATGTGATCAAAAAACATAACACTAATAATAACAATAAAAAAGAAAACAGAGGTAGAAATATTTACAGATATAACTATACAATTATACATTAAATATTAATATAAAAAATTTTGCATAATTTTTTAAACAGAGTTGTATTAATATTAATCTTGGTTTATTTCTGGATTAAATGCATTCCAATATTTTATAGATCTATCAATTAGATCAACTGTCACCCAGTTCCTCAGAATTATTCTATTTTCAGGATATCCAGTGCAATGTTTCAGTTTTTTACTGTGTGTAAGGTTTAAATGAATAATCATTTTTGTCTAATTTGTGTCAAAATTTTGTAAAAATGTGTCCAAAAAACCTTTTGTTATTAAGTTTTTATTTCATCAAAAAATTTAACACAAGTACTGTACTTTCAACAGTGCATTACCATCTCCTTCAGGCAAATGAAGAGAAAAAAATTAAACTATATAACATGCTATTTCCCATCTTTTTCATTTTGTGAAGAAACTTATATCAGGATTCCTTGTCTAAACTCTAGCTCAATGAATTTCCTATTGTTGCATTTTGCTATTGTCCTTTTACTAATTTTCAGTCTTGCATTGATTATGGATTATCTGTTTTGTCTATGGTAGTGCCTTTCCTTTTGGATAAGATTGCTAGAGCTCTTGATAAAATTTATCTATCTTTTAATAAATTATGTAACTTACCATATACTCAAAATCCTAGCACTGCTAGGATAAGTTAGGTTTTCCTTTGTTTTTTTGAGTCTATCAAATATTTTTATCACTTACTTTATTTTAAATTTTTTAACAGCTTTATTTATTCAATTGGCTCTTTTTATGAATACTGTCAAAAATCTACATCTTTCATCTTGTGTGTTCACTCCTTTTTTTGTCTGAGTGTATAAAAGTCATTTATCTAATATAATTCTTGAGATTTAAATAATTTTGATTTTAATTTATTATTTTTTAATTTTACTAGTTTTAAATTAAAATGTAATACTTAAATATAATGTACGTATATTTAAGTATTACATTATAAATATAAATGCACATATATTTATATTTTCTTATTTACGTTCTATTTTGTTGTTCTATTTTTATGTTAACTGAGGAAGATCGTTAAAAAACAGTTGAAAACGTTTTTATTTTATTAATATTTATTTGCTGGATTTTTAAAGGTGTGTTTTATTCTTATTAAAATGTAAAAATGCATTGTATAATTTTTGATTTTATGCAATGTATTGTCTTTGTTTTTTATGTATATTTGTTAATTGTTGATGGAAGAATATCAACTGTCCTTTGGGACTTTTCCTTTTATTTGTAAAAGTAAATAAATAAATAAATGTTCTGCAAACATTTTCTAAGTAATAGTTTATTCACATATTAGTAAGTAAGCTTATAAGAACAATTTCTTTGCCAGTTATACCACTAAAAAAGTCCACACAAACAATGCTTGATCTCTCCTGCTCCATTGTGTAAAATAATGTACTTTTCATGACTCCCACTGCTTAAACTATATACATAATTAATGGATGGCCCTGAGGTAGAATTGTTATAAAATTCTCTAAATAAATAAACAAGGTATATGTCAATAAATATTCTTTGATACATGAC
The DNA here is from genome assembly GCF_000671375.1 of Centruroides sculpturatus. Classification (NCBI taxonomy): domain Eukaryota; kingdom Metazoa; phylum Arthropoda; class Arachnida; order Scorpiones; family Buthidae; genus Centruroides; species Centruroides sculpturatus. The sequence continues at coordinate 297,354 of NW_019384360.1, read as the reverse complement.
ATAGAAAGTATGTATTTAGAAACATCAAAAATTGACAGTTTAGTTACATTTTCATGTGTATAACAGTATATCTTGTAATTATTAATTACTTTTTTTAGTGTTAAAAGTTAATACTTTATTGAGTTTTTTGTATTGTCTTGAGCCACACATTCAAACAGTAATATCTAGTAATCAGATTGATATGAATTACATATTGTATTACATACTAAAATTATTTCAACTTAAAATTTGTACAGTTTGTAATACAAGTAATACTGTAATGTAGATCATCAAATTCATTTAATTAAAAAAAATTTTGTTTAAAAATAATTTTTAATTCTAGAAGATTTGAGAGAATTTTAATAATAACTATTAAAATATTTAAAAAAGAAAAGGGGTGAAAAAATATATAAATATATTTCTTTTTAACAAAATGTTTCCATAACAACAAAAATTTTAAGTGATAGATTTTTCCTTGCTTCATTTGCTGGACTTGGAAAATTTTATCCTCCCTGTTACATTTGTTTTTTATATCTTTAGTAATTATTTTTAGATATTGATAAGTGATTTGTGAATTTTAAAACATTTCAAAATTATAAGAATCTTATAATTAAAGTGCATATGGTAATTATGGATGCATTCTAAATCAGGATAATTTAAAATTTGAATCATTTTGTTAGCAAATAAATATATGAAAATGCATTGAGAAGAACAATATAATAACTTTGGTTCATGTGAAATGGATGCAGTTTCATGTTATGATACTAAAAGTTGTGGATCACCTTGGGCTGTTATGAAAAAAGGAAGAGAAAATGTCTATCTTTAATTGTTAAGTTCTGTAATTATAAATTATAACATAAAAAATATATAAGTAATAAATGCTAGTTAGCATTTTCAATAAGATTAATCTTATCTTTAACATGCTGACTACCAACTACAAGTTAACTCGTAGGTGATGGGTTTTTTAGGACACTGCCTATGAGTTATTGTGTGAAACAGTGTCAGATACAAACGTAATCATAGAAAATAAATGTTAATAATGGATAGTGGACGTCCGGATTAAGAATTAAAAATATTTGCAGCCTCACAGAACAGAACATTTATTTTGAGAAAAATGGAAAAATTCACACAATAAAATATATGGTAAAATGTACAAAATCAAAATTGCATTGGAAGAATGATTTTAGCAATAATAGATTGGCAATCAAAATGCTAAGCAACCAAACCAAATAAATTGAAAATTCAAACATGGCTGTTTCAGAAAATTTTGCATAGCATGGGACTAACTCAAAAATTAAAAATATTTGAATAAATAATAAGTATTATACCCTTTATTAATGTGTGCCTGATGAGTAGTTGGATGGTCTAATAAACCATATTTGCTATCATAAATGTTTCAGCATTCAAACAAATTTAAATTGTTTTTGTGTCAGTAGAGCTTAAGCCTGCTGTTTTCCATGGATCTGCCACTGACAGTATTCTTAATATTTTAAATAACAGAAATGCTAAAGATAAAATGTAAAAATAAATAAAAATTTTAAATGTTAAAATTATTCATCTTGGAATTCATTTAGGGCACTAGTTCCAAATTATTTTTGTTTGCAAGCCACTTTGAACATAAATTTTGTACTCTCAATCCTCTTAGGTGGATTTATATGATTTTTAAAAATTTATATTTAATATTAAGTAAGTAAGAATAATTTAAATGATTTTCTTTGAGAAATTTGTACTGGCATTTATTATGATTTTGAGAATTCACATCCAATAATACAAACAAATACCAATTTGTTTCAATAAATTTTTTCTTTAAGAATTAAACCAATATTGTAAAAAAGAATTTATTTCACAAATTTTGCTATACACAAATGAAAAGATTGCTCATTAAGTTGTTAAAGATGAATTGATTATTCATTGTTAATGAAATAGTTCTCCCTAATTCCCTAAAATATATCCTTAAACTTGTTAATTGAGCTAATCTTAAAAACTAGCAAAAATTTCATTTGATTAGTACTTTTGATCCTCTGTCTTCAGATTTGAGATTTGGTAGTGACTAGTACTTTTGATCCCAATAAGATCAAAAGTACTAGTCAAATAAGTTTTTGAAAATTTACAAGTTTTTATCACTTGGAATTATTTTTAACATAATATAAAATTAAACAAACTTTAAGTTTAATTATGCTTCTGGACTTGCTTCTCTGAACACAGCAATATTACAAAATTTTTAGCACAAATTCTCTGGGATCCATAAATTACCAAATGGGAATCACTAATATAAAGCAGTTTAAAATTGTGGGAAGATTAGATTAGGTCTATTGCATGGATTCAATATTGAAATGCTAGCAGGAATCTGTTGAAATTGACAGTTTTTTATTCAATTAAAATATGATCAATAAGCTCATTTAAAATGTAGCATACTATACAAAACTCAACAGTATAGCAAGTGTTTTCCAAGTCCCACTGTAGGAGATTTGCATCTACCTGTTCTCCAGTACCACAAGGCTTCTCCCACTGCCCTGTTTCTCTATGGCTTCTTTCAGTTTTTCATTCAAATCCCATGGTGTCAGTTTTGTATTCTTAATTAAGGTAAGCAAACTTCAACTGGTGGTGCTTCACGTTAATGGTGACGGCACTGGCTGTCTGTTTCATGGCAATCACTTTGGCTCTTATAAAAGTCTTAACCTACCAACAGTCAGATGTTCAAGTTTACTCTTCTTTTTTGTTGGTAGATTTGTCAAATTAAAGCTGGTCGGCCTTAAGAGTGCTAAATTGTGACCCTGGGCCTCAGATACAAAATTGAAAGAAGCCATCAAGAGACAGGATTAGTGAGAGTAGCCTCGTGGTAGCAGAGAACAGTTAGACACAAATCACCTGCAGACAGACCTGGAAAACGCTTGCCATACTGATAATTTTTGTTTTTATAATTTTAAATGCACTCATTGATTGTTTTTTAATTTAATAAAACTGTCAATTTCAACAAAAGTTCCTGCACATTAGAATTAATACTAACAAAATTGAATTTCTAAAGATTACTAAAATGGCATTGTACATATGATGCTAGAAATGGAAATCTCAGCACTGAGGAGGAGTTATATTAGGTGTACAAAAAGTACACAGAATATTTATCTACATGATTTATTATATTGATATAAGTTTCTAAAGGATAAGTTCAAAATGTACATGCAGCACCACATGAAAGTTTAACAGTGTCCATCTCGGTAATTGTGGTAGTCACCACCATGTTGAATGCAGGCATCTACATTCATATGCATTCAATCTTAGAGATATTGCTTATCCTACAAGATGGCATTGTATGCCTCCTGCACTTGTAGGGTCAGATTACCAATGGTTGGTGCTAGTTGTGGATGAGCCTGGATCCATCATCCAATCATGTCCCACTTATTCTCTATTGGTGAAAGATCTGGTGATCTTGGCATCCAGGGTAACACATTGATATCTTGAAGAGCATGTTAGGCTACAGCTGCAAATTGAGAATGAGCATTATCCTGTTGAAACAGGCCCCCTCAATTCTGTTTATGAATGCAGAAAAATGGATTCATTTCTAATGTAAACATTTGCTGTCATTGTGTTCAGGATAGGGAATTCGATCCCGGTCCTTATTTCTAATCCCGGGATTTCGGGATTATACTTATTCGATCCCGGGATTATTTCGGTATTGAGGGTTAATAAAAAATAAGAAAATCTTACAGAAATCAAAAATCAAAATTTAGACAAAAATCAACGTATTTTACGATATACACCTAGTTAATTTAATCACTCTAACTAATCAGACTTAGAGTCAGACAACCAGACTTAAAATCACTGTTTCATGTTAAATTTATTCTTTTTTAAACATCACTGACATCTCTTTAAACTCACATAAATTGAAAAAACCTTTATGTAACAAACTATGCAAATAAACGTTGAAAATTAACAAAAATCTCTCTTAACATCGACTAAATAGACTACT
>NW_019384360.1:281350-292178 GCF_000671375.1 Centruroides sculpturatus | reverse complement strand
GGATCCCGACCACTTTTCAGTCCCAAAATTTTCGGGATTAAGTTTTCCTAATCCCGAGATTTTCGGGATTGACATCATTTTAAAAAAAGTTGCAAAATAGACTGCATGAAGCGAAACGTTCAGTGCCAGTGCTTTTAACAGAATTGCTTGCCTATCATTTTAATATAAAATACAAGAAATTTTATTCCAAGCAAGCAGCAGAAATTAACCTAGCAGGCTTGCGATGCTTGCTTGTAATAAAACTTCTTGTATTTTCAACTAAAATGATAGGCAAGCAGTTCTCACTGGGTTACTTGGTAATATACTTCATTTTTGTACTTTTGAATTTTTGCGGGCGCCAATCGATTTTCTGGTACAGTCGAGAGCACTGTATATACATATATATACAGTAAGACCCTGCTTAAAGCGGGGGATATGTTCCTAGACAACTTAAATGAGGTCATTTTAATATAGAGTAAATAGGGAAAGGGGAACATGCAATCAAAAATAAACAAATTTTACTTTAATTTTAAGTTATTTTTATATTAATTTGCATAATAACATATGTTAAATAACACACAAACATATGCACACAGAAATATAAAATTCATTTTTTGTGATGAAGGTCCTGGCTTTTCTGAAATTCTTGAATTTTTTGCGATGAACTCGTCTAGTGATGATCATTTGTCGCTTTCTTTTTTCTTTCATTAAGTAAATGTCGATAGCAAGAGATTGTGTTCAAAATGCCTTGTTTTGCTTTTGCACTCCTTTCAAAATCTGATCATTCACTATAATTTGATCAACAATTTTTGTTTGTTACCAAACTTTTATTAAGGAAATCTGTAGAGAAATTCTTTGGGTTCTTTGTTTTCAGAATCACTATTTTCCAGTTGCATATGAATTTCTTGTTCTGCCAGTTCTTGAAGGTCATCATTGGTAAGGCTTTCATCAGAAACCTGCAGTGACTTCTTAGTATCCTGCTCATTTACATCTCCTAGTCCTGCTGTATCGATTAGGTTGACAATTTGGTCAACCTAACTATACAGCGATAGGCTCTTATCGTTGAGAATTCTTGGATACCTTCAGCCATAACTTCTTCCACACTTCATTCATGCACTTCATTAATACAAAAATTCCCGTCTATGCATTAATAGTTACATATTCTAGAACATATAAAAATCACAACTGTGTGTTAATATTAGCATTAAAAATGAAAATTTAAAAAATATTAACATTAAAAATGAAAAATCTGGCTTTATCAACCACTGGCTTTAAAGAGGTTCCTGGTTTATGATTTTTCTCACAGATATACTGGTGAGAGACAACAGATTTTGCAGAGATCTGATGTAGTACATTGGGTCGACCAAAAGGTCTCTTAAAAAACGGCTGGAAGAGCATAATTACAATATATGTAACAAAAAGCAGACCACCGCCCTAGCAATATATGTTTCTGAAACTGGTGTGGAAGCTAATCTACAACAGGCCAGCCTCATTAAATGCATATTTCACAAAGAGCAGATCAAAATTTTGGAGGCTCTAGAAATTTGTAAAGCCGAGCTAAAGGGGAATGCATATATTTTAAGTAGGCGGTGAACACCTTACATGCCTGGAAGACTTTTTTTGATGATCCCGACAACATTAATAACAAATAGAAATCAACTATGTCTGTTGGGGTTTGTTACAATATACATGCTAAATTTTTATGTTAATTTTTATTTTATTTTATGTTAAAGTTATTGTTACTTTTCATTTTTAATGTTAATATTAACACACAGTTGTGATTTTTATGTGTGCTAGAATATTTAACTATTAATGCATAGACGGAAATTTTTGTATTTGTTTGAATATTTAATTGTTCCAGTGATTTTAAAATTTAAAACTGTGGTCTTTAAGCATTCCAACTTTTTGTTTAGAATGTTTTGACCTGAAGCAGATCCCAATTAGGATTGAAAGCTGTTGTCAAAGTATATTAAAACTTTATTTGCTGGTTTAATATAAAGGTTTGTTGGTGTTATTTACTATATAACCAGCTGTGAGAAGATTTTGAAATTAGTGTATTCTGAAGTCACACTTCCAGCAATAACTTTTTATTATCACAAACATTTTCAGTCTCCTTCAGAGCTCTGCTTCAAAGTTGAATTGGGGCTCTGAAAGAGACCAAAAACATTTACAATGATATAAATTTATTGCTTGAAGTGTGAGAAAGGTATGATCTTATTAACTATCTTGTTTCAGCTTCTGTAAAGTGATAAATTCAGTTAGTTTCAGTTAATTGATTTTTGGATAATCAACACACTGCTATACCGAATTATCCAAATCTGTTGTGAATTCTATACTAGAATCCTTGTAGGTCAACATAAAATTACTTGTAATATTGTTCAAATTCTGAGTTATTTTTTATCTAAGATCATTATCTATTTTATATTAAAATATACCGTGTATAAATAGTATTATGTATTAAATAAATTAAATTATCTATTAAAATGTAGACCCACTTTAACCTTCCTACAGCATTGAATTGCTCTAAAACTCATTGATGTAAGATTGTTTAAAAACAACTTATTCTGGAGAAGATAGAAACTGCAAGTGAAAATGTCCAAAACTCGCAGAAAAAAAAAAACCTTTGTTTCCAACAAAACAGTTTAATTACAAAATATTCTCAGAAATGCTTGTAATTAAACTGTTCTGTTGTAATAACTGTTTTTACTATCCTGGCTGTTATATATAACAGAGGGAAAGTATGGCAATCGGTCAAAAAATGACCCAAGATTTTTACATTTTTGAACTCAGGACCTTGAAATGTCAAGAAATGCAAAAAAAATTCAGGGCTTTTTTCTGTGTGTATGGATGTAGTGTGTGGGGGGCACAATTTTGTTACCCTGTTTGAAGCTTAATAACTCCTGTGTTTTTTGTCAAATTTCCGAAATTTTGCAGGGACATTTGCATATTAGAGAATCGATGCTATTAAATTTTGATGGTTTAAGGTCGGGGGAAGATAGTGGGGGTCATGTATATCTCTGGTAGGATCAAACTTAATGACTATTTTACTTGTTATTAGCATTTACAGTTTTTTATAAAACTCGTCCCTATCCTGATAATTAAGCATTTTGCCATTTTATAATAGTTAAAAGTATAAAAAGATTTTTAATAAAATGTGATAACAGAGGGTGCCACCAAATTTTGCTGGGAAAGTTGTTTCTGGATTTTTGAGTTTCAGTCTGTTTGCTTCTGTTGTCTGAAGATAAGATTAATTTTCTTAAAAGTACTAGACAGTGTTTCTTATTTTTGTATTTTCTGTATTATAATTTAGGAATTTAACATATAAAGACAAGTTTTCTCCTCCTTTTCACTGATTGATTTTGATGCCATATTGTCTTAAATCTTTGTGATGCTTATGCTGTCATTTTATTTTAAATATATTGAATACGTCAAAATTTAAATATGGGCAAATTAAAATTTTTTATGAAGCTATTTTTATAATTGTGCAATTTTATATTATAAAATTTATTTTATTTTGTAATAATTTAATTAATCATTAATTATCCTGAAAGTATTTACAAAATTGCTTTTATAGATAACAGTTTTATATTAATAAAATATTTTTTTTTATATTTTATCGATTTTAGGAAGAAGAAGAAGAAATAAAATTAGAAATTAATGTCTTAAAAAAGGTATAACTATTATCAATTGTTTAAAATATTTTTTTTATTCCTTAATATTAAATTTGATAATTAATAACTACAATCTAATATGTTTTTAGCACTTAATAACATTTGTTTAAATTTAACCATTGGAAAAATTACATTTAATTCAGGATATTCTGGAAGAAAAGATAGGCCTGGAGTGGTATTTGAACTTGCAACTCCCAATTTTCAAAATTAATTAGTCTGGAAGCAAAGATTGGATAGAGGTTTGTTTAGTGGTAATGCATCTGTACCTTAATTAAGCAGGAGTTGCAAATTGAAGTTTCTCTAAGAGCTAATCTTTTCTTCCAGCCTATTCTAATTAACTTTTTTTATTGATTAAATTTAGAATAAGATTTAGTATCTTAAAAATTATTATTTGTGGAAGCAAAACATTGTTGCTTGTAACAGTGAGGTTGCGGCCAAAATTTTCACCACGAAAATGTGAATGTCTGACATTCACATTTTTGCATTGAAAACCTCAGTTGCATCCTCACAAATGATGCATTTAAAAATACTTTATTGATAGCAAATTTTCATTAATAAATAATGTAAGTTTTCAAATGTGTAGTATGCTTGGTAATTGTAAGTTATAAATATGATGATTGCTCTTGTTTTCCTTTTTGTTGTTCATAATAGAATGCAGTATATCTTGTATATTACAAAGGTTATGCATTTAAAAATTTGTTCTATCATAATGTATTAAATAACCTGACTGTTAATAATAATTTAAAGTCAATATTAAAAAATATGTAAAGTACATGCATGAATAAGAAAATATTTTACATTTCTTTCTCAAGTTGAAAGTCTTTTCTGGACTCAAATTTTACTTTTATAAGGCTGTGACACACTAGGTAATTTTTGTGGGAGACATGTCACCACGTGACAGGAAAATGTGTCTGCTGGACAGAGAGAGCAGTCATTTGGGAGTCAAATCGCTTTGAGTTTCAGCAGACAAAAAGTCTCAAAAATCAATGATGTAATCACTCTTGTTATCAACAACATTTTGCCATCTAGTGTGCAAATTTTCAATGCCAAATCGATAAAAATCAATTGGTTTTAGAGCAAAATACCCGGAGATGGCATTTTGGATATTATCCAAATTTTCAAATTTTTTGTCAGAAAGTGTTGTAGCAATCAAAATAAATGGAAATCCAATGGTGCAATGTTAGGTGAGTATGGTGGGTGAGGCAGTACCTCCCATCCCAATTCATTAATTTTTTTCAGGGTTCATTTTGTGCAGTGTGGTCTTGCATTATCATTTTGCAGAATAATGCCTTTTCTGTTGACAATCGTTGGACACTTTTCAATTAAAGATTGATTTTCTCAATGCAGTTGTTCACAGTAAAGGTCTGCATTCACAGTTTGCCCAGATTTCAGCACTTTAAAATGAACAATTCTGCAAATACTCCACCAAACACACAAAAGTGCTTTTTTTTTTTTGGGATGTAAACCTGGCTTAGCAGTACTTTGTGGCAATTCTTTCGGAGAGAGCCACTGCTTTTTGAGTTTTGGATTATCATAGAGGACCCATTTTTCATCTCCAGTGATCAAGCAATCAAAAATCACTTCTATATTGTGCCATTGAAGCAATATGTTGTATGTGGTGGATCGGTTAGCTTTGTTTTCTTCAGACAGATTATGTGGGACCAAACATCTGCTCTGCATACTTTACCAATCTGCTGCAAATTTTCTTGGTTGGTCGACCAAGGTTGTTTAATTAAGAGTATTTGACAGTTCCTTGATTGTCTGACATGGATTTTCTTCCACTTCCACCCTTAACACATCATTGTCTAAAGTTGTTGGTCTTCCTGATTGATATGAGTCAGAAAGATTAAAATTACCGGATTTGAACTTAGAAAATTACCTTTGGCATTTATGAACATCTAATTCACTTGGATAAACATCGCAAATGTGTTTGGTAGCAACTGTTGCATTACTACCCTTGTGAAACTCAAAAAGCATACAATGCTGCATATGTACATTTTCTGGTTTTTGGTTGGCCATTTCACCCAAAACTGCAAAAATAAATTTAAGATTTAATTATTTACAAGTAAACAAGCCACTTTAACTATAAAATGTCTTTAGCACAACTTTGAAGTACACAATGAACTGATAAACAAATATTGACATGCACAGAAACGACATTACTTTCCAGTCTCTCTAATATAAGATATTATCTGTTTTTCATATGATGGATGGATCACATTTCCAATCACACAATAGCCTGGAAAGGGTTAGCCCAAGGGCATTGCATTGTCTATCTGTAACTTCTCCAAACTTGAAGAAAAAGGTAAAGCATGCTAAATCTACCCATTCCAAAATGCCCTTATGGTGTTTCTACATTACATTTGAAAGAGGAAAAATCTCTCAAATGGCAAAAACAAGGCTTAGTATGTATGGATGGGAATAAAGACTCAAAATGTAAGATGGTAGTGAATTTCTTGTTTATCAAATCAATGTGTTGTAATCTTTCGATGAGACTTAGTGATTCTGATGTACTAAATCTGTACTGATATAACCTCCTGCTGATGTACTTCTACAGATTCCTTGCAATTTCACAAGAAGTTGCCCACTGGATGAAACATAAAAACAGGCATATCAGACTCAATTACTGGGCTAAACAAACAGCATAAAGTAAGAAATAAAATTTAATGCTTGTTCAGAATTTTTTTTTCATTGTTGTGTCATGTATCAATGGTTTGCATATGGCTTGCATACAATATGCTTAACATTACCATATTAAGATGGCAGCTCCTTGCATAATAATGTATTGCCAGTGGTCAGGCTATTGTGAATTTTTAGTGTGATTTTTACAATGGCCTAGTTACCTGTACTGAGTCTGCAAGTCATCAGTGATAAGAGTGATCTGCACACAGAAATTTATGGCTGTAATGAATCAAATTTATTTATGAATTATTACCATATTTTTACAGATTGACCGGCATGTCGCATATAACCAGGGAAGACCAGCATTAACATTTATTTAGCAACTAGTTTTGTTAGATCTGATTATTTTTTTAGTTGCAGTTCAACCAGCATGCTGGTAACTCTGGGGTTACTGGCATGCCAGTTAAACTGCATCTAAAAAATAAAATTAATCAGATCTAACAAAACTAGTTGTTAAATAAAAGTTAAAGGAAACATTCTTCCAGGCACAATAAAGTAATAACATTGTAATTTGACAGACTTACAACCAGGAAGAAAATTTTTGTTTACAAGTAGTAAAACAATTAGCAGCTTATTGATGTTACTGGTAGTAGTAATTCAGTATGGACTACACTGACAATATGCCCCAAAATTAATAGTTTTTTAGTACTACCCTTACCTTGAAAGTAATACCTACTTATCAAATTTTATGCAAAGCAGACAATAATCTTGTAAGTTGAGAGAATTTACCACAAATTTCTGAAATTTGATATGTTTATTTTTGCATTTTTGGATCAAATTACAATAAAATAAGCATAAAAAAGCCCTTTTGGCATTCCACAAGTATTTTGTGTCATTAGAAAGAAGACAAAATGCAGAAATTAAACATATAATCATAATTTTTTATGTAATGTTGATAGTTTCACAGTTTTAGAATAAAAACTGACATCTTTCAGATGCCATGCAATGTAACTTCTGTTTTTTCCTTTTATTTGCCGTCTGGAAAGGGATTTATAATCTTACCTAAATTAGCATGCTCTCATTTTTCTGGAATAAACTGGCATGCCAGTTTTTACCATGTGAAAATATCTGATTTCATATTTTCTCCTGGATAGACCAACATATTAGACAATCTGCAAAAATACAGTAGAAATTTTTATTTATTTTGTTTATCTACCTTGGAACTAATAATGATCTTTCAATTAATATCATCAAGTTGTATTTAAATTATTGAAAAATTTTAATTTCTAATTTCCAGTTTTCTCATCATCGTAACATCGCTACATACTATGGAGCTTTTATTCAAAAAAGTCCTCCAGGAAAAGATGATAAACTATGGGTACGTATGATTGTAATAAACTTTAACATAGATTTTGAGTTATTAAATTAAATTTTTTAAATATGAAGAAAATTATGAATTATCATAAATTTACAGCTTGTTATGGAATATTGTGGAGCTGGATCTATAACAGAATTAGTCAAATGTAAGTAAATGTGAACAGAAGTAAGTGGATATAAGTAAAATAAACATTTTAAAAAATTACTAAATTAATAAAATTTTAATTAAGTTAAACAATAATTTATATACAAGAGGAATGCTAGAAAGTAAGGTTTTATTCTCTTGAAAGTGAAGCCTGTAGCATACTGTTAATTGGTTTAGTACCTTACCTCTCTACCATGTGGAAGTGGTATCCATCTGCACAGATCATGTGTTCTTAATTAATTATGTTGGTTTAGCACTGGCAATTGTACTAAATATATGGAGCAAGAAAGAAGGGTCATCTCTTATATACTTATATAGTTTCAGTGGGCAAAAGATAGTCAATATATGGAAACCATGCAGTCTGTCATAATTTGTAACAGTCTTGTGATCTTTTTTAAATGATGGTAGAATGTGTGTGAAAGCATTGATATGAAGGGACATGTTAAAAGGAGATATAAGAAATATTTTTTAAAATTTTTAGAAAAAAAATAATTTTTATTGGTTGTATTTTTCAAGAGATTGAAGTGGGGCAACCTCAGTTTGTTTGTTTTAAGTTATGGCAATGCAACACTTGGAAAATCTGCCTAGGGGAATGCCTTCCAGGAGGTCTTTTTAAGGTTAACTATTCGGGCATTACAGACATGGAGAAAACCTGGAAAACTTCACATGGCCAGCCCGTCCTGGCGAGGCACAAACCCACAACTGAACTCCCAGTTTTTAGGGAATGGAATTGCTTGTTCACTGATGTGCTGGGCAACCTTATTCTCATTGTATACGTCACTAGTAAAGAATGCCCAGTGTTGCCTGGGAATTCAGAAAGATAGTTGAGTTGTCCTTATTATAAGATTATGTATGTTTCTTGCAGGGTGGCAAAGAGTTTATTATGCAAAATTTGGTGCAAATCAGTTAAAGGGTTTGGTGTCAAATTTCTGGGGAATGAAATTGCAAGAAAGAAGTAGGAGTCTGAGTTTTAAAATAGTACATATTTTTTGGCAGATTTTATAGTACTGTTCAAAATTTGTCCAGATCACTTAAAAGGCTTTGGAGTTTGGGGGTAGGGGATGAAATCAGAGAGTGAGGGATCAGAGTTTTATGGTAATCTGTTTTTCCTGTAGGGTATCGGAAAGATATTTGCAGCATCTAAGTTTGCATTTTGGTTTAGAATGGATGTATTTTGTTACAATTGTGACTTTCTTTTAGGCATTTTATTGCCAATAAGGCTTATCCACATATGTGTACACCTGAAAAGTAACTGAAAGAATTCAATTTATGTAGGTAGATATCTCATCATGTAAGACTAATTCTTATTTTCAAACATTGGTATGATAGGATTAATAATAAAACAACAAACACAAAAATACTGTAGGCCTACTTAAAAAAGTTTAATTTCATTTAAGGAAAGTAAATTTGCTCCTTATAGTTATTATCCAGTGCCAATCGGAGAGGTGGACAGGAGGGAAAGCTGCCCTGGGCCTCGCAACATTAGTGGCCTCAACTTGACAACTCAATATGTTAGACAAAAGTATAGGAGAAGGCAAAGCAATTTGCTAAATTTTAACATTTATAAAATTAAATTCTAAATTTCTGTAGGAGGAATCAGAAAGGATTGAGAGATATAAGCCAGTTCCTGATTGGATAGAAGTATATCACTCTGACCAACCCCAGGCTGGAGGGGATATTCTTCTGGTCAATCACTACACACACCCACACTCAAAAGTTACCCCTTCGTCCATCTCTGAATCCTACCCCAGCAAAAAAGGGTAGAGAAGCAGAGAATGAGGCCTGTTCAGTCAGTTCTGTGCTAACAGTGTTTTATGACACTAACAGTGCTAGAGTGAATCTACTCTATCCAAGTGCTTTCTTTTTATTCTCTACTTTTTATTAACTCTATCATCAAGGTTCGAGAGCCTTCTTTAAAAGCTCTCTATCCAAGTGCTTTCTTTTTATTCCCTACTTTTTATTAACTCTATTATAAAGGTTTGAGAGCCTTCTTTAAAAGCTCTCTAGTGGCAGTGTTATCTTTTCCAATAACTTGTTTTCTTTTAATCTTTCCCCCATAATTCCCATGACCATAACATTGGTGGCATTGGCTAGGGATATTCAATTTTAATCCTGTTCCTTTAATTTTTTCCCCTCACTCCTATGTGAGCAACATTGGTGGCAGCGGTGGGATTCCTCTACCCCCCTCCATCTCTTGTTTGGGTAACAGCAGAACGAAATTTAAAACTAATCATAAGACAAATAGGATGAGTAGAAAAAGTTCAATTTGAAGGGCTTCTAAAATATTAGTTGTTATATCTGATAACATATGAGTATTATTATAAGAAAGGAACAGTCAAGACAATGTAAAAAAGGCATATACACAATTACCCAAACTGCATGAATGAAAACTGAAACCAAAATCATAAGTTTACTAAAACCTACCAGGTGGCAAAGGAGATTGACTTTGGAGCTGACAAATGCTGTGTAAAAACATCATTCTCATGTACTTTTCTTTTTTATATGAAAATAGTATATAACTGTGTACACTCACTCAGCACTTGTATGTAAATCAAAAACACAACATCTTAATTTGCTGAGAAAAACTTTAATGAAAAGCTAATGTTTTCAGCCAGATCTGTTGGCCATCATCAGGCTAAGTTTTTCGAATACAAACAAAATAGAACAAAAATTTTAAATACAAAAAATAAAATAACGAATGAAAAAAATATATATATATGTATAAAGAAAAATAAAATAAAATAAAAACTCTTATTATAAAATATGTATATGAAAAATAAGCATAGGATAATTAAACATTAAAAACGTAACATAATAATACATTATGCTAAATTCGATGAAACGCAAGATATGCTAAAAAAACACTAAAAACAAGGCATTAAGATCTGTCCAATCACTTGATTAAGTATTTCCAGGCAGAAGGCAACCCTTCAGCATCCCTAGAATTAATGCATGCATCATGCAATCAGATTTGGCTGAAAACGTTAGCTTTTCATTAAAAGTTTTTCTCAGCAAATTAAGGTGTTGTGTTTTT
>NW_019384360.1:228133-276520 GCF_000671375.1 Centruroides sculpturatus | reverse complement strand
TTAGAGAGGTTGAGGCGCACGTTTTAAACGTGTAAACGTGTACGTGTGACGTTCGGTGCCGCTTTCCCGTAAGCCTAAAAGTTTGACAATGATGTTTGGATAGTCGGTGGAATCACGCTCGACATTCCAAACACCATCATCAAACTTTTAGGCTTACGGGAAAGCGGTGCCGAACGTCACACGTACACGTTTACACGTTTAAAACGTGTGCTTCAACCTCTCTATTATGTTAAAATAATATAAGTAACAAGTACATGCAAAATGAATAAAATAAAAAATAAATGAATAATTATCTGTTAATAAAATGACAAAATAATTAAATTTCATAAATGGACCACCATGCATTAGGCAGATAAATGGAAAAATTCAAGTGCATCAACCATAGAGATGCGGACAATACAGATAAGTAATAAATTTTATAAAATTGGACACTATTTCTTATGAATGAATCGTGAATATGCTTAATGATGATGCACGGTCAGTATCCTATAGTGCAAATTAGATCAAAAAGATGTTTTGATACAAAATTGATATGGAGGTGGATCATAAATATTACAGGCTGGCATATCTTCTAATATTCACACGAATTTTCATTATAATGTCGGCAGGTGACATACTGCTAGAATGCACGTGTACGGCATGTTAAGAACAGGTATGCAATTATATAGCAAATAGAGGACAATTCGTTTTTGTGCATATTAATGGGCATTTGCAGCAAATCATATCTGTCGTGTAATCAAAGGTAATACAGCTTATTCATAGATTGTGTTTAAATTAGAGCAGACAGGTATGATAATGCTTAGAAATGAATTATACCCATTCAAAATAGTTTATCTGATAAACCATCAAGACCAAGAGTAGGATAGTTGTCCTTAGAAAGCTGAACTTTTTGCTTAAACCTTGAAAAGAAATTTATAATTAACGTATTGAACTTTTTTATACTTTATCAAGATGTGAAATAAATTATTAATATTAATTAATGTGTATAAAAACAGTCTAGATATAACATATTAATACTATATACTCATGATATACGTATTTCTCTCTGAGTTAGTTATTGTTAAATATGTAATAGGGCAAATCATTAATAAAAATATGGTCAATAAAGTCTTTAAACTCAATATTGAAGCTTATAAGTTTAACTTAATAATTGATTAAATTTTATAATATATATTTAGCTTGACACTTGGAAAGGCTAATGGCCATAGTGTCATTTAAGATTAAAGGTTAAGGTTAAGTTGAATTAATTTGTTTCATTAGCTGTAATAAATAAGATACAGAGTAGCTCAAAATATCAATTAACTATTAAAACTGGTTTGGAATATCTCCATTTTATTACTTGTGATTTAGTCATTTTCACAAGTAATGAGTTTGTATAACTAAACGATCATCTTAAATAATTGATCTATAAATATGATATGTACAGATTTATAGCCCAATTATTTAAGGCTATCGTTTGATTATTTATCTATACATCGGGCTTTGGGACTTTTAGTAACAAGTTTGAATAACAAGTAATAGCATGTAGCTATTCCAAACTACTGGTACAGTAGTTTTCACCATTTTTAAAATGTATCAGTTAACTGACTTCTGAACTGCCATAAAATTTCACTTTCAACTGTCTGAAGATGGTCCACTAATCTGGTTGAAAACATTAGTGTTCTTTAAATTATACCCACTGTGCATTGATTAAATCACCTGGCCACCTTGTATATTGAATGGTTCATTAAATGTTGGCTATGTATTGTTTTATGGAAATCAATAGATTTAGGGTCAATTTGATATTTGGGATTTGTAAAATTTATTATAGTAGTTTGAAATAAAAATTTATTTAAATTAGACTTACATAGACAATAAAATGATTTTAATGATCCTTTCTCGGTATCAGATATAGAATAAGATAAACTAATTTTATCAAGTTAAGAACAGAATGAATGGATTAGATTTATAGAGGTTTGAGCAATTTATACTATCAACATCATCTCTAAACTTGACTTATTAGTTAAACCAAGTAATTTGCCAAATTATTGGGATAAGTTAATGATTAGAAACTAATTAAGATCAGACAGAGATCTGGGTAGTGTAACTGGCATCACATCTGCACGACAAGCAGCAGTTGTGGGTTTGAGTCCTATTTGGGCCACTTCTTTTTTTTCAGAAAATTCTAAATTAATATTAATTTATTATAACTATTAAAATTAATATGAAATGGCAGCATATCTAACTACTTCTAGATGAATTTATTCTAGTAATATTATGAATAAGTTCATAATGAAAAAAAGAATTGGTATATTTGAACTTTTTAAATGAGTAAATAATTTAACTGTTAACTATGTAGATAATACAGTAAAACCTCTTATATCAAATCCTTTCTTAAGTTGAACTAGATTGTTGGTCCTGGCAAACACTTATATAATATATTTTCTCCTTCTAAGGTTGAAAAAAATTTCTTATAACTCAGCATTGTCCCCTCTTAGTTTGAACTAATCAGAATCTACAGGTGCCAACCAATCTATTAAGTTCTCATATCTTCTTGGTACAACGCCTGAAAAACATCTGGTTAATGTTGTTTTACCAGGCATCATGCTCTTTTTTCACAAGCAGGCTGCCAGTTTAGTGGAAAACCCACCAGATCTAGTGAGTTTTCCACAAAACTAGTCACTTTTTGGTCTTTCAAATTTGATATTTAGAGATTTTATTATGTATAATATCCACATATAAATTCATTATGATTAGTACTTATTTAAATTTGAGATTTTAAATCTTCTGAAACCATGTTGTCTTATTTCTTTGATTCACTAACACAAAGTGTGCTTCTATTTCATCTTTATTCAGTTGATACGGTTATGAGTACAATAACACATTTTGGGCACTGCCCCTCCTCAGTCAACTAAATATCAAAATATTATACATAAATTAATTTTTCTATTATAGCTTAACATAGAAATTATTTTAATATTAAATCAATAATTCTATTCTCGTGACATACCATAAGCATTTTTTCAGCACAGAAAACATATACATTCTTAGGACTGTTGTACTATTATATATCAGGTTTTTATCTTAGTGTTCCTACAGATTTTATAAATTTGCGTTTTATTTTACATATTATATAAAAATATAAGTTTTTCATTTATTATTACATACCTTAAAATTTTTGGATGTTTTTTTACAACAATGTGTTTAGGTAAAACAGGTTTTACAAGCGGTACTCTACTCGCTCCTACTTGCCAAGTGTTGAAGTAGAAACACACTTTGTGTTAATGAATCAAAAAAAATTGAGATTTTAGTTATTTTTATTAAAGTTATAAGAAAATCGAACCCATCTCAATAACGTTTCCCCCCTCCTAATATAATGAATTAGTCTAAACTCTTGTTCAAACCCACTTTGGGCACTTCTCCCACCCTTGAAATTAGGTGCAGGTGTTAATGAATTAGTCTAGCAACAAAGGAAATTCATTTCAGTTTGTTCGAAATTGTCCGAAAAACGAAAGAAATGCAAAGTACTGTCGTTAAAAGATTGTGTTAAAGTTATCACAACAGCAATTAGTGGTGAAGTTTAATTGTGGGAAAACAAAATTTATTTTACCGTAGACTTACAGTATTTTCCTTGGAGGTATAAAATATTGTGCATGATACAATTAATCAGCTGATCTCATCGTTTGATAAAATTTATTTTTATTTCAAAAAAGTTATAAAAATTCAATGGAGTCAGAAAATTTCTTCTTTTGTTTTCTTACATAAAATGTAAAATTACGAAAANTAAAATAAAATAAAAACTCTTATTATAAAATATGTATATGAAAAATAAGCATAGGATAATTAAACATTAAAAACGTAACATAATAATACATTATGCTAAATTCGATGAAACGCAAGATATGCTAAAAAAACACTAAAAACAAGGCATTAAGATCTGTCCAATCACTTGATTAAGTATTTCCAGGTGGAAGGCAACCCTTCAGCATCCCTAGAATTAATGCATGCATCATGCAATCAGATTTGGCTGAAAACGTTAGCTTTTCATTAAAAGTTTTTCTCAGCAAATTAAGGTGTTGTGTTTTTGAATAGTATATAGTTTATGCTCATTTGAAAGGAATAAGCTTTCCAATAGAGAGAGAGAGAGAGAGAGAGTTTTAAAAATTGGTTCAGTAGATTCCTAGATTACCTCTAGCAAACAGATAAACATTCTCACTTTATATATTAGTATATAGATAGATTACCATGCATTTATACACGCATCATGATTAAACTCTACGTTTGGTTATGTTTATCAGGTTTTGGAGCGGGTAGAATGGAGATGAGTCACAACCTAAAACATTAAAATGCATTGTCATCAGACTTAGACCTATCTTCAAAGTTTCAGTATTCTATCCTAATTAGAAATGGATGAAATTTGAGAGTGATGTAAAATATGTTATGTTATTAAATTTAATGTTGTTAAATTTACAATCACATTGACTTTTTGTGTTGACACTGTGGGATTCACAATGTCAGAAACTTTTATTTATGATGAGAAAAGTTTTATAAATATTTTAAGAAATATTTAGAAAAGTTTTCTAAATATTTTAAGAAATATTTAGAAAACTTTTCTCATCATAAGTTTGTTTGATAAAAATTTAATATATACAATATTCAGTTAGTCTGCATATTTTATAATTTAGTTAAAACATGTCAGTAAATAAAGTTAATTGATTTATTTTAAGCATGTAATTTAGCAAATTTTAAAAAAATTACATATTTAAATATTTAAAAATTTCATAAAATAGCTTCAAGTTTTTTCTACTCTAAAACTACATTTACAGACTCCTCATTGTAGACAATACAAATTTGCATCCATTAAAATAAAGTGACATTTACAGATGACCGTTTCAAAAGAATAAATGGAGAGAGAATCAAAATTTTAAGTGAGGCAACTGTGATTAAAATAAATATTAAGTGAACCAAATTAAAATTTAAACTCTATTATTCAGGAATGACAGTAATAAGCAAGTATTTAAACATAAATTGTAGGGTGTAATTTGTTTACATCTAAAATAAAAATGAAAAACTTTACTTTTTGACTTTCCCACATATTTAAATTCTAAATAATTCTGTTTGTAAATTTAATGAAGCAGAAATTATGAGAAAATGTAATAAATATGTTGAATTTGAAGTATATACTATGAGTACATATTAATTAAAAAGCTTTTATATTATATTACTCATCTACCACCTCACCCTCTAACAAAATTAGTCTTGGATATACCATAGGTACAAGATTAAGCAAAACAGTTTGAGTGACAGTTACAATTGAGAGTCTGTTTTAGTCACATTGGAATGCAAAATCAATTGTAATTTCTATAGTTTAAAAGTTTTTTAAATTAAAAATGATTTCTTTAGATAACTTCCAAGGATGATTTTAGGTTCTCAAAAATATCAAGAGGCATTCATTTTTATCAACTCTATTAAGACAGTTAAGTGTTTAAGTTTCTACATTTGCTTCAACACCTTGCTTTAGTTGATGAAAGAAGTAGTACAAGATGTTACCATGCAGGAGAGAAATTGATAATTACATTAAAGTTTTATATACTGTACATTATTGCATATTGTACTTGCATAAATGCAGTACTGTATGTATAACTTTAATATAAATTTCTCACTTTCAGTAACTTTTTGGACATCCTGTTCTAAAATATTAATAGAAGTCAAGAATGAAGAGAGATTTTCTGTTCTAGCAAGATTAATGTAACCATTTTATATAAAATAATAAACAAAATAAGCAATTATCCACAAACCAGCAATTAATTTGCTTTTAAACAAATGTTTTTAATGGTCATTGTCAGGTTTTGATGTAATGGAATGTTTGTAAAAGAACACAAATTCCAAAATTAAAAAAATTGCAAGTCATGAAGATATGCGCATGATGATCATGCATGCTCAATGTTGTGTTTAAAAATTAGTCTTCAAACTGGCTTCCAGTTTTAAAAAATACCAAGTTTATATAAAATATAAAAATCAAACTTGACGAAGATCTATTGTACGTCAAAGCACGCCCTCCATGCAGCTGCTAATGAGTCCATTTCTTTAAAATTAATTGCTGTTTCCCTCCTAAACACTTTAAATATCTCCAGTTGTTTGAGATATTTCAGGTTGGTAGGGTCCTTGCAATGCTGCAGTAATCAGGCATCATCAAAGTTAACCGAGACATCATCATCAATGGCAAAAGAAGCCAATTCTGTCTGAAAGACCTTTTTTAATGGTGTATTTATGCTCCTTGATCCTCATTTTAATACCACGTGTGGTAGCACCAGTGTATTCACCAGGACGATTTACCCTATGATCATAAATAGGGATAGTATAGACTCCCAGGATACCATTTTGGTCCAATCAGTCCTTATCATTTCTAATACTAGAGAAAACCTATAAGTGATCCTGTTACTTGTAAAGCGGGATATTTCTTTGTAGATGTTGGTAAGAACCTTTTTGTAATGTACATAACAAATAAAAAGAACTCATCTCTCAATAGTAATGTTTCTGCTGGTTGCTCTGAGTACAACAATAGCATTAATAAGGTGTGCAGGGTACTTATTAACAGTTGTGTGGAGGGTATGGTTTGATGTACAATAGATCTTCATCAAGTTTGATTTTTATATTTTATATAAACTTGGTATTTTTTAAAACTGGAAGCCAGTTTGAAGATGAATTTTTAAATGCGACATTGAGCATGTGCATATCTTCACAATGTGCAATTTTTTAAATTTTGGAATTTGTGTTTTTTTACAAACATTCCATTATGTTGAAACCTGATGATTACTGTTGAAAACAGATGAAAATGTTTGTTTAAAAGCGAATTAATTGCTGGTTTGTGGGTAATTGCTTATTTTGTTTAATTTTATACCAATAATAATGTGGAAATTGTATAAAATAATAATGCAAAGATAAGATTTGTAAACCAGAAAATTCAATTACTAATGTATTTTAATGGATTTAATTTTATTTATTTGAAAGATCATTTGCAAAGTGATTGCTCTGAAATTTTTAGGAATGTTTGGAAGAATCATTTATTTTAGATTGTAAAATAATTTTAAATTTTCCATAATATAATTATCTTTTATTTATAAAGAATTTATAAATACACATCAATATATATTCTTTTTTAGCAACTAAAGGACAAGTTTTAAAGGAAGAATGGATAGCCTATGTTTGCAGAGAGATATTAAGGGTATGATTGTGCTAAATTTAAAAAGAATTAAGTAATAATAATCTATTTCATTTCTACATATTATTGCAGTTTGCTTCCTTTGGTAGATACTATTGATTTATAAAAACAAAATGATAATTTGAAAAGAAAGCAGTTAAAAAAAAGCAATCATTTTGTAGAAATAGATTGCTTTTCTACTTGATATCTAGCAATTTTGGCATGAGTTTTTATTTATCAAGTTGACTAGAGCATTTTGTATTAACTTATTCATAAATATAGAATTAAAAACTGTATTCTTTCTTTGATGTAATTACTCGGATGACACAACATTATACAGGGCTGTCACTACTCTATTAGATGTCCTTGTGCAAAGATTTTAGTGGTCCTCTAAAGGAAACAAAGTTCCCAAAATTCACAGTTGCCATTTCCAAATGAATAAACCAGATATCATAAAACTAAGAAGGAATTTTAGAATGTGAATTTTAATTGTTAAATTTCTAATAAGTATTAATAGTAATAAAGTTTCAGTTTCCTAACAAAGTGCAAGTTTTGTCACATGACTTTATTTTTATCTGGTAAATAAGCCAGTAATTAGCGATAAATGATACACACCATGAACTAACATGCATACTAATCACAACTCTGGTATTCAGAACAGCAAATATTGTAATACATTATTTTCTATTACAACATTCATCTCTGTTAACAGAATGGATCGGGTCTGGTGCTTTGGTAAATAACTTTGTCCTCATTGCCACTTTGGAAATGTATTTTCCAGAAGCTGCAACAGAAGAGTGTGATGATTCTAATTTCTGAGCCATTACTTGAGATCTGTTAATGTATAAAGAAGCTTAAAAGTGTTACCACATAAATGTTTTACATCTGTAATTTTTAATTCAAAATGGCCACATGTGTCTATTTTATGAATTTTTTGGTTATTCGCAGTAGCATCAGTCTGCATTGCACCAGGTGATTGGGGTCTACTGTAATAAATAAGTTATAACAACATTATAAACAATGTTTTTTGATAATGACATGTGACAAAAAGAAAGAGAACTGGAAGAATTGGGAAACATTAATGTGACATCCTTGTTTTCCCCTTTGCAATTCAAATGTTTAACAATTCTTTAATAATGATTTGAATGTAAATAAATAATACAAATTATGCCCGTACTTAAGTGTATTTAAAAACTTTTATAACTAATTATTATTGCTTTTCTGCCTTTTTAGATTACAATTTTTTTTTTAATCAGTAGATTCTGAAACAACACAAGTTCTATCAATTTTGTGAAAATGCATAAAAGTATTAGTGGCTGATAAAATTGCAGTGATGATGATTAATGTCATTTATCAATGGGTGTGTTGCCTGGTAAAGCAGCTTTAATATGGTTAGATAAACAAGCTAATGACATACCCTATTTCATTTGAAGCAGATCATATCAATGGCTTGCTTGTCTCGCCATGTTAAAGCCATCTTACCAGGCAACACATCCAATGATTCTATGCAATTAATTATTAGCTTAATAGATGCGATCTGATGTCATTTCTCAACTGAAACTTCCATTCGTTATAAAACTTATTCATACCAAACAGCTGGTGACTTAAATAATGCAAATTATTCCATTCTATCAAGTGTGTATCCAGCATATTTTAAGGGGTGCTGATAAATGTTTTTCCAGTTATTTGTGTGTTGTTATATAACTGGATATAATAGTCTACTATTAAATGTTCAACACTCAGTTTAGAATAACTGGTATTTAGATTAAAAATTAAACTAATTCAAAGACATTTAATGAGCATTTTTATATATAATTGAATATTCTTACAAGAAAATTCTGACTTTAAATAATTAAATAATTGTTTTTTAGGGACTGAGTCATCTTCATGCCAATAAAATAATTCATAGGGATATTAAAGGCCAAAACGTCTTATTGACAGATAATGCCGAAGTCAAATTAGGTAATTTAATTTTGATACGTTTTCCTAACTATTTCAAATAAAATTCATGAATAACCAGAAATTATTTTTTATAGTGGATTTTGGAGTAAGTGCCCAATTAGACCGTACGGTAGGTCGTCGAAATACATTCATCGGTACACCTTATTGGTAAGTATTTTTATTATAAGATGTTGAATTCTGACATAAAAATATGTCTAAATAATTAACTATTTATCAAATTTTTACATTTTGTCTTCCTATAAATTTAATTTAATTTTTTTAAAGACGACATTTGTGTTATATACAGAAATTTTGCATGTCAAAAATTTTTGTAAATTTAACAAATTTTTGTTATATTTCAATTTGGTTTTATATTTGATGTCTTGGTAAGCAAGTAAACAAACTTTTAATGAATTGAAGTCTTAATTTAGTACTCCATAAACATTATGTTAAACTTTTAAGCTTTCTCTTCAAATATTGAGTGATCATAATTACAGTACATCCATTCAGTGTCATCTAGAGAGAGATTTAGCAATCGAAGTGCAACCAATTCTTGCACAGTGACATTTTGGATGTACGGAAGTCATTTTCTTGAATGTAAATTAGTACCAAAATTGTCACTATGAAACTTTTAGTTCATGATTTGTCAGTGTTTCATTTTATTCTTCTAAAGTTATTTAACAAATCCAACCAATCCTGTATTTATTTCAAATATTGAACAAACTGCTGGATTACTTTATCAGGCTACTAAGTCTGAATAATTACTAAGCAATTTGGCTGGAGGCATGCTGCTAGGCCATGTCTTTAATTAACCAATTATTTATTTATTTATTATATTTATCAAGAGATGGTGGCCTGGTGGTCTGCTTCCTGCCAAATTTCTTAGTTGCTTGATAAAGTAATCCGGCTGTTCTTTTGATATGCAAAATTATCATGTTCAATTTAATGTTAACAGATTTCTAAAATAAAAAGTCTTCCCAGAATAAAAAAATATACAAGAATAAAAAAATAGCATTATTATATTATATTATATTATGTATATATATTTTTAGGATGGCTCCAGAAGTGATTGCATGCGATGAGAATCCAGATGCTACTTATGATAATAGAGTAAGTATTAAGAAATTTAATTCGTTAAAAATATGATTTAAAAGAAAAAACTTTTTTATAATTTTAACATATAAATTCATTATGATTAGTACTTATTTAAATTTGAGATTTTAAATCTTCTGAAACCATGTTGTCTTATTTCTTTGATTCACTAACACAAAGTGTGCTTCTATTTCATCTTTATTCAGTTGATACGGTTATGAGTACAATAACACATTTTGGGCACTGCCCCTCCTCAGTCAACTAAATATCAAAATATTATACATAAATTAATTTTTCTATTATAGCTTAACATAGAAATTATTTTAATATTAAATCAATAATTCTATTCTCGTGACATACCATAAGCATTTTTTCAGCACAGAAAACATATACATTCTTAGGACTGTTGTACTATTATATATCAGGTTTTTATCTTAGTGTTCCTACAGATTTTATAAATTTGCGTTTTATTTTACATATTATATAAAAATATAAGTTTTTCATTTATTATTACATACCTTAAAATTTTTGGATGTTTTTTTACAACAATGTGTTTAGGTAAAACAGGTTTTACAAGCGGTACTCTACTCGCTCCTACTTGCCAAGTGTTGAAGTAGAAACACACTTTGTGTTAATGAATCAAAAAAAATTGAGATTTTAGTTATTTTTATTAAAGTTATAAGAAAATCGAACCCATCTCAATAACGTTTCCCCCCTCCTAATATAATGAATTAGTCTAAACTCTTGTTCAAACCCACTTTGGGCACTTCTCCCACCCTTGAAATTAGGTGCAGGTGTTAATGAATTAGTCTAGCAACAAAGGAAATTCATTTCAGTTTGTTCGAAATTGTCCGAAAAACGAAAGAAATGCAAAGTACTGTCGTTAAAAGATTGTGTTAAAGTTATCACAACAGCAATTAGTGGTGAAGTTTAATTGTGGGAAAACAAAATTTATTTTACCGTAGACTTACAGTATTTTCCTTGGAGGTATAAAATATTGTGCATGATACAATTAATCAGCTGATCTCATCGTTTGATAAAATTTATTTTTATTTCAAAAAAGTTATAAAAATTCAATGGAGTCAGAAAATTTCTTCTTTTGTTTTCTTACATAAAATGTAAAATTACGAAAAAATTATATTTTTCTTTCCTTTCTGACTTTTGGATAATATAAAACTTCAATTTTTCAAAAAAACAAGCCAATAATGACTATAAAATCTTTAAAAAACAGAGTTTAAAAAGGTATAAAAAAGAAAATAATCTGCAGAGAGAAAAAAATTTTTATTTACATCATTACTAACAAGCTTCCCAAATGCATTTCGCCTATGGCCTCTTCAGTGGGGCTTACAGCACAAAATCTACGTTCAAACAGTCAACTCATTGAAGAGCCACTTATACAGTTAACAAAAAACTCCCAGCATGCCGCTGTTAACATTCCGGTATTTAAATTAACATTATTGTTTTGCATAATTATAGCGAAGTGTTCTTTTACCTTTCGCTTTACAATATTTTTTTCCTTAAAAATTATTTTTAATTTATTAATATTAATCTGACAATTATTACTATTACAATGTTGGAAGACAGGAGAATTACTCATTTTCAACCTTACGGCAGCCAAATGTTCCGACAGTCTGATCCTTAATCTTCGTTTTGTTTCACCGACGTAAAAACTAGGATTGTTACACGTGCATTCTATCCGATAAACAACACCTTCTTCTTCTAATATATCTTTAGCATTATTTCTGATGATCATCATATTTGATAACCTGTTATTTAAGGATGGAGCCAATCTAATTAATTTATGATTAAAGAAGTTATTATATTTTTCATAAATACCTTTTATATACGGAAATGATACATACTTTATTATTTCTTGACAACGTTTAACTTTAAACCTGTTTCTTAAAAATCTGTGGAACCAATCATTTAGTAATCTTTTTGGATATCCATTTAAGATGTATTTCTTATGTGTATCTTCAATTTCTTCTTTTCTTTTATCTATATTTGTTGTTCTAGAAAAAATCTTTGTTATTTCCATCAGGTATACATTATATTTTTGATTTAAAGGACAGTATGATCTATAATTAATTACTTTTCTCGTATTACACGGTTTTTCAAATTTACAGTATTCCAAATGATCTTCAAATCTTTTAATTGTTATATCTAAATAACTTAATTGATTATTTAATTCATGCTCTTGAGTAAATTTAATATTCAAATTAATTTTATTAGCTTGTTCCAAAATTTGTAAGTTTGTTGTTAGTGTACTATTTGTAAGTTTGTTGTTAGTTTGTTATTTTTATTTATTTATTTATTTATTTTGAAGCTCATATACATGTGTGATAAATAGTTTCTGTATCAACCTACCTTATTTCCACGATATTTTTAGAAAAATAATATCCAAGTAATTTTTGCACACAAAATATTCAAAAAACAATAAACGCATTAATGCAAAAATCAGTTTTACAGGCAACCTTCCTTTTTCAATTCCACAATTGTCATTGTGGAATGTAATGAAATTGTATAATGAGAAAAAATAATAAAATCGTTTTATTAATTAATAAATTTTTTTATTGTACTTAAGAAAATATTAAAAAATACAGTATTTTTAAAGTTAAAATAAGATTAAACTAACGAATACCAAAACCAAAGTGATGTAGAGATATGACGCGCTTGTATATCGGTGACATAATACACGTAACTGAGGAGCAACCGAAAAGAACCAAGTTGAATTAAGTTGGAAAAAAGAAAGTGTGCATTATAATCGAGAAAATGCGACTATTGTATTAATCTTTAAAATATTGGTATTAAATCTGTCTTATAAAATCACGATGACTCCTGTAAATTGAGTTATCCGATAAGAATAAAATACAATACCAATATAGCCCTATCATTGAAAAACTTGACTTATTTTTGCTCATCTTGAGTTTTGCTTAGTAGAAATGACTAAAAAGTGTGCAAAATATGTACAGAAATATGGTATTACAGCACCACCTGTATTGGACAACCACCTGTCTAAATGACCATTTTTGAAGGGATCATGGGTGGTCGCCATACACAAGTTTTACTGTATTTGAATTTGAATAATAAATATCAGAAGAAATATCAAAACTTGCTATATTTTATACAATTTTTGAACATTGCCACTGTGTTGTATAAATGATAAGATTCTGCTATGGCTGGCATCACTGCTCTGAAGAACTGGAGTGGATGTTGTTGGCAGAAGACAGTTTGCATCAAGGTGTTTGTTCAGGTGCATGACAGTTTCTAGACAGAAAAGACAATGACTGTCAAGCTTGCGGACTATTTTGTCTTGCCCCTACCATGTCTGAGAGTGCGTGTTTTTCCTTACAATACAATAACCTTTCTCTTAAGACAAAACTCTGTGGACAAAAAGATTTAAGTGTTTGGTAAGCCTTAAGGCATTGGAAGTCTTAAAATATACTTGTGGCATTACCACTGTAATAAAACAGCTTCAAAAGAAAAAGTGCGTTCATGCAAGATAATTACTATCATAATATGAATGGAATTCTGAAAGCTGTGAGCAGTTTTACACCCAGCAATTGCCCAAAGTACTGTACATGTGCATTATGCATGTAATGTGTGTTTTTTTTTGGCTACTTGCATCATCATAAGTATCATAGTGATGAGTTTTAAAACAATTTCTCCCTAAGGAAATTTCTTCTGTGTTCTGAAACCTCAGCATACAAAATTTTGTTACATTTGGACTGCTAAATCTCCTTCCAGATAGCATTGAACAGGAACACTAATTGTGATCATCCCGTATTTCAATAAGGCAATTGAATTTAACTTGAATAAAGGAGAAATACACCAAAATTTTTGTCTGCAGATGCAAATATATTAAGAATAAAATAGGTTTAATTACATTGCATTTTTAACTACATTTTATGCACTAAACTATAAAATTGAGATGTTTGTTAAGTACTAAAAATTAAAGTATGTAACGATTTTATATTTTAGAGTGACCTTTGGTCTCTAGGGATCACAGCTTTGGAAATGGCAGAATCACAACCACGTGAGTATAATTTATCACAGAAAAATATATTTTGAAAAATAGTTTAACACAGTTATTCTTTAAATATTCATTTCTATAAATTAAGAATTAGGTTTTTTATTTTTTTAGAGAAATAATTTTCCTAATAAACATGTTGATATTTCAGCTCTTTGTGACATGCATCCCATGAGAGCATTATTTCTCATTCCAAGAAATCTTCCGCCGAGACTAAAGTCGAGAAAATGGTCCAAAAAATTTCATAGCTTTATCGAAACGGTACTAGTCAAAGATTATCAGCAACGTCCGTACACGGATCAATTATTAAAGCATCCGTTTATTCGAGACCAGCCGACAGAAAGACAAGTGCGCATACAGTTAAAAGACCACATCGACAGATGTCGCAAACACAAACAAGGTATGTTTACAGAGTTCGACCGAAGTTAACATTATTAATTATGTTAGATTTTGTTAACTTTTAAGATTTTTAGTATAAGTTTAGTTTAACTTTATAAGTTTGTCTCATTGCATAATATGCAATGTACTGTACTTGCAATTTATCTGGAATTGCATTCTTTGAATGCATGCAAAACCAGATTCATGCAATTCGAGTCCATTTATCTGGTAAAAATATATTAATATGGGTGAATCGGTTCTATGAATGTGTGTAAAGTAGTTATTTATTTTATGTGGATAAAAAAATTATGAAAAGATTTTTATAATTAATATACATAAAGTTAATTGTAAAACATACAATAAAATATAAATTTTATTGTATACTATTTTAAATACTATTTTATATATGCAAGCATTAGTAAATATGATCCATAGTGATCTAATTTCAACTTTTGTTTATGAAAAGATTTATTTATCATCAAGGCATTTATTAAATGATTTTTGGGCAGCAATTTTTAAAAATTGCAGACCTATAAATTCCCACTGACGTTCCTTCCTGCCTGTCTGTTTTTTCTTCCGTAATCTTGAGAATGGACAGATGAAAGTCGAGACCAGATAAGGAAAGTTTAGGGGCAGGGAGCTCCAATTAACTATATAAGAATTTCTGGTTTGGACTGGAAATGGCATTATTTCAATTTAAAAATTTTCTCCAGAACAGAATTAGATAGGTGACTGGCACAACTCTATTGTTAACAGGAAAAGTATGAAATACAGAGCCAAGACACTACTAAACTTACATGCATTGTCAGAAAAAAATGCAGCTCAGCATTGTGATATGTCACAATAAATAAATGCTCATGTGATTTCAAAAATCTCATGAAATAACATTTCATAAATTGTGATCTTACTATATTTTATATTTGATATTTCAAATTTAAAAATATTTTAGATTTTATCTCAGATTTCTTTCCTTTTCCCAGCTATTATAGACTATAATGTAGGGAATGTGATTGTTGAAATTTTGACCTTCCCAGAATTTATTAAATTTGATAACAATAATATTCCTTTGGTTAAATGTTTTTCTTGTTTTTAGGGGAGATACAAGAGGAATATCGATATAGCGGAAGTGAAGGAGATGATGAAGATTTGCTGATGCAGCATGAATTAAGGTAAACTGTTATAACAGTTGATTTATTATTTTGATTTGGCTTATTGATGTGCAAATCTGTTAAGGTTACCAGTGTGAGAATGATCATCATAAGTTGTCAACACACATGATCAATTATCATAACTTTGAAGCAAGCCAATTCAGTTAATAGTTTACAAATGACTTTTTGAATGATTCCTGTATGAGTCTAGAATAGTCAGTCAGAATCAGCATTTCATCTATGACACAAGATCTATATTCTGCCAATCATATGAGTTTAATGTTGCACTCCGGTAAGCTGGAAGTGCCACAGTAATTCCTGAGATGAAAAGTTTGTTGTAATCTGCATATATTTTGACAATAGTTATATATATATTTTAATAAATACTTTTTAAATTACTTTTATGTTAATTAAATTTCTTATGACTGCTGTTATATATATATCGTAAAGTCTTTGCAAATCCGCATTTAAAATGTAAATTTTAATATTGGCGGTAGACTATCACACAGCTTTAGCCAATGATTTCACTTTATTCTATTACTATAGATGCATTTCGGTCCTTTTCTAAAAAAGGTCCCTCTTCAGTACTATAAAATACAAAAGTTTACATAAACTTTTTCTGCAAGTAAATATTTAACATAA
Source organism: Centruroides sculpturatus (assembly GCF_000671375.1). Lineage (NCBI taxonomy): Eukaryota > Metazoa > Arthropoda > Arachnida > Scorpiones > Buthidae > Centruroides > Centruroides sculpturatus. The sequence goes on along the minus strand of NW_019384360.1, from coordinate 260,109 downwards.
CAATAAATATTTTAGTATTACAATACCATTTGAGTACACAGTTTTATTTATACATCCCTTCAGCACTTTCATCTTGAGTGCACTAAATTATTTTTATTTATGTCTTGCTGTAACAAATTTTACACTATATTAGATCTAACAATTATACTCAATAAAACTTTTAAAAATCTACAAAAATCTCAAAAAATTTTTTAAAATAAGTTCTAAAAAAGGTACAGTTGTAGAACATGATTAACGTTATAAAAAATAATTCTAAAAAACTTACTGTGTGTATTTTTCTATGTTATGATAGTCCTTGAACTGTCTTTTTCATTAATTGTACACAATAAAAACACACAACTGGTAACTATCCAACAGACCGTTGCACACTATAAACCACTTTGATAGTAATAGTTCACAAATACATTGTTGGAGTAATTCTAAGTGATCCGTTCCTTCTATTTCATGACGTCATTCATTAATTTCTTTTATTACGGAATACCATTTTTGATCAATTTGCATACCACTAGATACATTTATTAATTGATTATTGTTTTTTCTATTATATTTTATAATTTCAACGTGTTCTTTAAATTTTCTCTTGTATATATCTCTTTCATTATGTAATATCTGTACACTATTAATATCTAACTTACAATTATTATTTTGTATTACATGGTTATACCATGGAGAGTTACTATTTTTTAATCGAATGGCGGCCTCATGTTCCTTAATGCGTTTTTCCAATTTACGGCCTGTTTCGCCGATATAAGTTTCCGATTTATTACATTTACAATTTATTTTGTATATAGTTCCAATTTTTGGCTAAAGCTGTGTGATAGTCTACCGCCAATATTAAAATTTACATTTTAAATGCGGATTTGCAAAGACTTTATGATATATACTTTTATGTTTATAGTTAGTTGAGATAAAAATGATTCCTGTTTTTACTCAGAATAATGATAGTTGTGGTGCATCTGGTTCCATTATAGTGTGATTCTAATTTATTTAAAAATTTTTAAAAGTGCTTTTTAATTAAAACTTTTACTTTATATTTTTAACCAAAATATTTAACTGTAATGAAAACAGATACAATCCAGATTCAATACCAATTAAGTGATGTATATATTAACTGTGTAATTGCACCTTATATCTGCCAGTTTAGTTTAAGATTTTTGTAAATTAAAAGTTTTTGATAAATGTTTTGAGTGAGTATTTCAATTTTTAAAGCATTTGAATATAAACTAATTTGTTTAATGAAGGTACAAGTGCACTTTTTTCCAATATAATGTGTTAAAATGCACTGAAATTTGATTTCTTTGGCTCAAATATTTCATGTATTAAAAACTGTAAACACCAGAGATAAAGAACAATCATAAACATATACTGTACAATAAGTAATGTTGTATGTATATTTTTTAGAAATTAGCATTAATATCATATGGATAATCTCAAAATTAAAGTTAAAATGTACTTTAATATCTATGATTATTCTCTTTGTCTCATATTCATAAAAAATTTTTAAATTTTATTTCATATGAATGAAATTGTTAATTAAATTATTAATGAAGATAAAATGAAATTTGTCAATATTAAAATGATGATGATATGAGTTAAAATTTGAAATTTTATGATAAAATTTTATAGAATATTATTTATTAATTTTTTTTTATTAGTTTCCAATTGCTACTTTTTCATTAACAGAAATATTGAAACAATGGATGAAGATGACTCCACATTGAGAAGAGGATATCAGCAAGATTATAATACTTTAACTCCTAGTAATTCTCACGAAGCATTGAGACTTGTCAAAGAAATTCAATCTTCACAACAATCTGCCATTAATCCGACTCCTGCTCAACGTCCACCCGTACCACCTCAAAGATTAATAGGTATTTTAAAATATTTTCATATTCTAACAAACAACAGTCTTGTTAAATCCAAATTTATGCATTTTTTCAATAACTTTCTACAGCTCTTTGTGACATGCATCCCATGAGAGCATTANGCATTTTTTCAATAACTTTCTACTTGCTTTTCTATATATATTGTTAAATTTCTATATATATATATATATTTCTATATTGTTAAATTTCTATATATATAATGTTAAATTAATTTTCAAATTTAACACACCAAATATAAATATAACTATAGATAAAAATTTCCTCTTTAGAGCAAAATTATTTTTGAAACAATTTTTTAAATTTGTAAAAATTAAATATTAAGTAATCATAGATGAAAATAAGCTTTAACTTTGTTTTTAAAATTACTGTACATTTATGGAATATTTATTTTTTTTTATCTTTGATTAACATTCATTATATGAAAAATACTAAGATTATCAAATACAGTAAACTCACACTAACCTGGACAGATTTTTTTTCAACAAATTGTACATAATTTAAAATTCCTTGACAATAGAAAAATTATTATTAACAAATATAAAGAACCAGTAACCTGATTATTTTATAAATGACAAACAAACTGCCATATATTCCATATTCTAGCCCAATATAATCTGGCAGTTGGTAATTATTATTAAGTGTTTCTGATATCCAGAAGTCTTCATGATACCATGAATTATATTTCTGTGATAGATAAGTTACTAAAGACTGTACATTGCTATATACTGCACCATATTTAAAGTTTTTTGAGATATTTTCCTGTAATAATAAATTTAACAGTATAACCTAGTAAAACTTGGTAAAACTTCTACAAAGAACCAATTGTAATAAATTACTGTATTGTATAGCCATCTTCTCATTCTCCATATTGTTGGAGAAAATACTCAGCTAACTTGAATTTGCTAAACTTTTATTTCCTTTTTAAAAACAAAACCTCAGTTGTTATTGCATTTTAACTTTTTTATTTGATGTAATAAAATAAAATAAATTGATATATTTTAATGCAGATTCATACTAATTTACTATCAATATTAATTACATCTATACATATAAATATCTATTGGTTAGAGATTGAAATATACAAGTGTATCAATAATTCTGGAAGGATTAATAAAATGTTTTATTCTTTAAGTTGTTCCTGGTCCGGCCCCTCCAAGCAAACCATTACCTCCCATTCCCATTGCCGAAAATAGAAAAGAAAAGGAAAGAAAGCCAGCGGCTCCTCCGAGAAATCATCAACCACAACCCTCCCAAGCATTTCACTTACCGAAATCACCATGCAGACCAGATGTGAGTTAATAAACTCTTGACTCTTGGCTTGCTATTTTCACTTAACTTAACTTATTATATATTTTGTAGGAAATAGAAGGCTTAGCAAATCAGTTCAACGATTTGTCCGTAGAAGGAAATAATCAAGTCGGAAGATCTGTGACTGGCGAATCTTCTGGTCTTAACGGAAATTCTCCTGAATATAGTTATATAGAAGAACCGCCTGTAGCATCAGACACAGATTCCGATGATGAAGACGGACAAGTTCAGAATGATGGAACACTTTTAGCTTCTGATCCACCCAGACCTTTGTAAGATGATTAATTAAATTAATGAAGTTTTTAGTTTTTAATTAAATAGAAAAAGTAATTTATATTATACTTATAATATAAAACTTAAAACTTTTAGAAAATAGTGTTAGGATAAAATTTGAATTTTTCAATATCCTTGATAGTTTTTTTAAATAATCTATTGCTGAGCCCAGATTTGTATGTTGTAGCATTTTACTTTCTCATCTGTTATGTATGTTAGGCTAAAAAAAACAAAAACACTCCTTGAGCAAAAAAACATATACATGTTGTGGTCACTTTAAATCATCCACATTGCAAAATTCATTTGCAATGTGGATGATTTCAAAAATGTGTTGTGGCTGTTTTACAAGTGCCACAATGCATTGTGACTAACTCAAAAAGAACACAAATTGAAATTCACGTCATGGCTTTCATTATATTTGACCACCACTAAGCGGAGATTAAGAAAAGCCATAACATGTTTTGAACATTAGCTGATGCAACCATGATAGAGAGTGATACGACGCACAGTGGTTTGTAACTTTAAAATATGTATTCTAGCCTTGAAACACTTTTATTTACAATTTTTAATGCCGAACAACATTAGTTCTACAATTTTCTTAGAAATTTAATTTTCATACTTAAAAAAATTTCAAAGAAATAAAATGTATGGAGAAAAATACACATTTGGTTTTTTTTTGTTTTGCTTAAAAGTGGTAAAGGTCAAACTACATTTTTATTTGAGCATCGATAAAAAATGCAAATTTCACTCAAAGAACATAAAATGCAAAATGTTACTGTAATAGTTCTTGTAAAAATAAATAACTCTGCAACATTCTTGATTCTCATAAAAAAGACTGATTTATTAATAAAAGTTCCTGACAAAGTAATTATTTTTAGTAAATGAGTTGTTTGAAATCTCGAGCACCACAACAGATTTTCATGAATGTTTAAACATTGTTGAAAAGTAATCAAGTTACATTTCTGTATGTGGTGAATAATTTTGTTACCTACGTATATAATTGAAGATACTTAAATTGTAACGAAAAAGAAAGTTTTCGTTACAATTTAACCTTGTTATTGGTTAATATTCAGAACTTGTGGTGGCTTTTAACCATAATAAATCCATTGCAAGTGGTTTTTAACTTTAGCACTTGATTTTTATGTCATTGTGTACAGTACATCAAGCACCTACTAGTATCTTTAGCACTTTTAATATAAAAATTATGCCAACTAGCGACATCTAGTGTCAAAAACATCCCGATACTGAAATTATATATCTCGGGTCAACTAATCAAGATCATTATGTTTCAACCCAAAATATTTCGGGAATACCATGGAACAGGTTAACGGTGAGGCAAAATTATTCTATCTAATTATTAAATGTAGCACAATATAGCCTGATACAATTTGACAAATCATTTTTCGTGATTGATGGTAAAATTATTATTATTATTATTATTATTTTTCATAATTTTGATCTAATTTTAAAAAACACTATGTATTTCATAATTTATGTATTTGGTGTAAGGTGATTTACTTGCTATCTTGGATAAAAATATGAAATTTTTAAATATATAAATTTAATGTTTTTTTTCTGTTTTTTTAAGATAGCAAATAAATCATTTCATTTTATAGAGCAAATTAAATTTTTAAATATATAATGTTCAAGAAGTTTGTGGGAACTAATGTTCTTCGAATCTTTTAGTTAGAATTTTATATAAGAACGAACATTGAGCCAATGGAGATTTTTCTTTTTGAGTTCTCAACTTGAAGTATTTTGGAAAAAATGTTACATGTAAAAATAAATTTATATGGGTAAACCTTTCTTAGTTCTCACGGATAGTATTTTGCTCTAGAATTTTAGTAAGTTTATTAAACACATAACAGTGCAGGATAATATTTTAATTATTTAAAAATTACAGNATGGATAATCATCAGTCTAATGAAGGTGGAGCTAGATATCCTGGATTGAGAATGGAAAATTCACAAAGCTCGCCAAGCAATATTGGTATGTTGGGACCAAATTCTGGTAATCAGATGCCCGATTTACTTCCTACGTATGCTTGTGCCGTGGGACCTCACAAACCATTTGTTCAGTCCAAGTCTCAAGATAAAAATACATCTGAAGAGGTAAAAATTTAGTTGTAATTAGTTTATGATATTTAAGATATTCTTATTTAAAATATCTTAATTTTAGGATATAAACAAGGTTCCTTCTCAGTTACATCACAAGCAACGTTCCTTTTTAACATTCGGCTTCGGTGCAGGTGGATTGGCCCATTCTCCATCTCCAAGACGTGAATCTCATCTTAATATCAGTATTACACCGACTCCACACGAAATTACACCAGAAACACCGGAAATTCGAAAGTATAAGAAACGTTTCAATTCGGAAATTTTTTGTAATTAAAGTGGAAGCCGCTATAAGTCAAGCACCGGATCGACCACTACCACCAACTCCCGATGATGATGATAATGACAGAACTTTACTTGCAAGAAAGGTAAGTTCAATCAAATTTGCTTATAATTAGGATGAAAAGACCAAATGGTTATGTTTCTTATGTGTTGCTAGCTATATTCATATTATTAAACTACAATATACCAGGAGTGGCAAACCTATGGCATATGTGCCCAAAGTGACACATTGAGAGACATCATCTGGCACATAATGTATTTTCACTCATTGTCATTGCATTTACTCCAATTAAAGCATATTAATTTTATTTATTTTCATATCATAATTTGAAGTCTAAAACATGCATAAGCATTCTTAAACATAAGTATGCTTACTGCATGATATGCGAATTCAAAAAGGTTACCATCATGCCTTATACTACAGTCAATAAATAATACTTGCTATATTGATAGATAGATATAGATATAGTGAATATCAATATCTAACAATAGATATAGTGAATATCATTTAATGACTACAGGTAACTCATATTTACATAAAAACTTATTTGGCTCAATACATTAAAATTTTAAATTACAACAACAAAACTTCTTTGTTTTTAAAATGATCAAGCCATCTGTTGTTGCAAAAAAATCTTAATATCTGAACAACAAGTTTTTCTGCTTATGATTTTATTTGCTCATCAGTTACCAATGCAGCATTTATTTGAACTCAAACCATGATATTAATACTTTGACATCTTTTAGAATATTATTTTATAAATTTTTTAGTACTCAGGATGTTATTTGCCAATGCATGTAAATAGACATTCTTATTCTTATCCNTAATTTGATATTTATAATATATTTTAATTGAAAAATTTTGTAACCTTTTTTTTAATTTCTTGACACGAATGATCATGGGTCAAGTTTTATAGCATTAGCAAAAAATGGAATTATCCTTGTCCGCAACTCTGCAGGTGTCTGTCATTTGAAAGAGGTCAAGACGAACAATTTTTGTTTTGTGGAAAATCAACATAAAGTGTCATTGAACGTTGCACGCCATAAACTAATCTTTATATAAATAAAAATAATTTGTTTTTATGTACAATATACAGAGTGTCCACAAATATTTTCTTTGATTTTAAACAAACATAAAGTTGCCATCTATAGTTATTACATACAATATTGGCATCACTAGAAAGTGAAACCCTTTACATTTTGTTCCTTACCTCAAAGATACTCAATGTACAGCCCATGTGTCACATAAAAAATAGCAAGGTGATATTATTTGTGCTACATGATGCTCAAACATATCCACTGGGGTGGACATGACCTGGTGGAAGTAGTGATACATTACTGCAACTGTTGTGATTTTCAGGCAATGGCGTGGGAATACAAAGAAGTGACAGACAGTGAAATGAGGTAATTTGGTGATGACAGCAGAATACATTGTCATCAGCTCCACTGTGGTCCAATCCATCTGTTTGACACTCATGCATTTGGATATTATGAATGTAGAGATGTCAATGTAATGGAACTTTGTATCACTGAAAGAAGAATTCATTACCCTTCTCATCCAATTGTGAAAACAGTTAAGTCAGCATGCCCAGATAGCTGAAACCAGTAATTGTTTCTTCCAAAAGAAACAGGATCAATACACTTTCTTCTTCTATATGGCACTAAAAACATTGAATTTGGAGAGTCAAATTCAATCTCCATAACAATATGTGAATTCTCACTACCCCAAATCTTGACATTGAGCTTGTTTACTTTTTCACTGACATGGACTTGAGTATTTAAGATCTTAGACATAGTGGATTTAGTTAACTCCAATGCCCAGTTAGCTCTGTGCCAGACTACTTAGGGCTATAAGCAAGTGATTCCCAAGCATATTTCACAACTTTACATTGTCAGGTCAAATGTCCTTTCCTTTGATTTAAAATGCACTCGCCCTTTCCAAAAATTCATTGTACGGTACCACTTCACAATTGGTCTTGTCACTTTGTACCTTAACATTAAATTCCATCTGAAAACAGGCTGTGCGTTCTCAACAGTGTTCATATCTGCAAATTCCACAATTCATCGATTATGTTGTTGAAGGACTAGTGTCATTTTGCTTCACACTTGCTTCTGCCAATGATGTTGTGCACCACAATGAGGTCTACACCATGATATAAAAAATAACAATTCCATGAGCCTATTTTTTCTTGTGCCACCAATAACCAGTGTGTAATATCCACCACTACAAAATTTTACTCATAATCATTTATGGAAGATATCTGTGGACATCCTGTAGATAAATATTTATTATAAAAAATATGTAATTATTATTACATTTATAACTTTATTTATTTTAAATGAATAACTATTAACTATCCAATATTTTATAAACTTATAAATATTTTAATAATTTATCAATAATTTTATTCCATACATCAGACTGGTATTGTCTACTTCAGAATATTTGTGAATGGCACACACAAGATACTATTTGTGTGTGTAATGAAATGAGTCTGTTATGTGTATTTTGTGGGGAAAAAACTTGTGTTTTTAAATAAGAATCTCAAGAATTCCAAATATAAATTAGTACAGTAATATTGACTAATTATAACTTTGTTGTTACTTTATTATTGTGGATTAACACAAGAAAATAAAAGGCCAAAATGTAGTTCATATGTTTAATCAAAATATCCATATACATATATATAGATTGATTTTAATGAATTAATAATTAATATCTAAAATCTGATTCTTCAAATTATATTGAGATTCTTGTATAGATATATGACTATCAATTAAAAAAATATTTTGTTAATACAGTATGGGACCAAATATCTGGCTTCCAGAAATTGGGAATTACCAGAAAACTGGCTACTGTAGTTTTGAATTTGGTGGGCTGTGGTACAGCGGTAATTCACTGCACTGCAACTTTGTTTTGGTTTCCATGGCATTTGCTTCACATTGTATGTCAGTTCCAGTGTGACTGCTAATATATGGTGTTAAAAACAGTTCCAATTTTTATGTTCTGTTGTTTTTAATTTAAGTATATATTTTGCCCATGTCCAAAAAATTGAATAATCCAGAAATATGAACCACTTCTAGTCCCAAGATTTCTGAATGTTTGGTCTGGTACTGTATAAGTGATAAGAATCAATTTAAAATATTAAAGGTTTTTTTTGTTGCTGCTGTTGCTGTTAATAGAATGAGAGAGAGAAAAATAGAATGGATAATCATCAGTCTAATGAAGGTGGAGCTAGATATCCTGGATTGAGAATGGAAAATTCACAAAGCTCGCCAAGCAATATTGGTATGTTGGGACCAAATTCTGGTAATCAGATGCCCGATTTACTTCCTACGTATGCTTGTGCCGTGGGACCTCACAAACCATTTGTTCAGTCCAAGTCTCAAGATAAAAATACATCTGAAGAGGTAAAAATTTAGTTGTAATTAGTTTATGATATTTAAGATATTCTTATTTAAAATATCTTAATTTTAGGATATAAACAAGGTTCCTTCTCAGTTACATCACAAGCAACGTTCCTTTTTAACATTCGGCTTCGGTGCAGGTGGATTGGCCCATTCTCCATCTCCAAGACGTGAATCTCATCTTAATATCAGTATTACACCGACTCCACACGAAATTACACCAGAAACACCGGAAATTCGAAAGTATAAGAAACGTTTCAATTCGGAAATTCTCTGTGCCGCATTATGGGGTAAATAATAATAATATTTTAAATAAATTATGAAAACTTTTATGTTACAGTGTAATAAAATAATTTCCTATAATTTTATAGATGATTAAAGAAGAAAATTGTTCTTCAGGTTGCAGTTTATTTTTAATTAAATTCTTATAATTTATATACATAGTAATTAAAGTTTACTTGTTGATTTTATATTTTTTAAAATTACTTCTTTCAGATAATAAAATTTTCATTTTTTATTAAGATAACTCTTTGTTATCTGTTTAAGTTTCAGTTATGTGATGTATTTCTTTACACTGAAAATATTCTATATATTGTTTCTCTAATTGTCAAACCAGTCCATACTTTTAGTGGTCTTGTTTTTCTTCATTAACATAATCTAATTTTTGAAAATGAAGTAAAGAATTTGCTTTTTTTTTTTATCTTTTTCATGTGCTATTATGTGAATCATATAAATAAAACTTCACTTCCTTTTCAATTTATACTTTAATCATTTTTTTTTCATTTGGTCTTGCATTTCAAGCTTTGTGAATTTGCTTATTTTTTCCACGTTCAAGCATCTACTTTATCATGTTCTTGTCTAAAGCTGTCTTTTACACAGCTTTGTTATTTATCCTTTTAAAAATTTAGCTTTTACCATTGACGCAATTGAAAGCATACAAAACTGCCTTCGCATATTTCATATTCACTTAATACCCAACAAACATTTGGCCAATACTGAGAAGTGTGGATGATTCACTTGTGCTTAATATTTGGCATTTACCATTTTCCAGTTTTTGTCAGTATATTGTGCTGAATCAAAATGATGAATAGGCAATTATTCAGAAAATGTGTGAAGCTAGCTTGACATTTTCTGTATTTTTACAATCAAAAGCATTTCTGCTGTGTTACTTTAATAAAAAAAATATAAAAATTTTATCCTGATGCATAAGTAAAATACAAAATCATAAAATAATAATATATGAATGTATTAAAAAATCCTTAATTATTCAGAACTGTTTTATGTAGCACAATGTGCATAGTATTTGTGTGTGTTTGTGCTAGATGACAAGAACATGTTTGTAAATTTTAAAAACTTACCGATACATTCTTGACAAAATTTATATGAGATATTCTTCACAGGAAAGTGCAGGGTGTTCCATTTAGTTTATCGTAAATTAAAAATGTCTAGAAAATAAAGTAATGCAAATATACATCATAAAGTATCAGAAGATTGTCAGTTTTGGGATGGTGCATGCTTGTTTTGGACTCTGCCATGTTGTGGCACATGTGCACTGGAATGCAAAATGGCAGTCACCACAGAGGGCCTAGTGCTTAGTATGGTATGTAAAATGAGAGTGCTACTCTTGTTCAGAGGGAGTTCCAACAAGTTTATAATTTTCCATTCGTCACATTGGGACATTGTGTAATGTTACCAGAAGTTTCATGAATCAGCCTGACTTTTCCTCGCGTCAGTAGAAGAGTGAATGTTTGTTGGGCCATAATTCAGAGTCGTCCAAAGAAGTTATTGCACCATTTGACATTGGAACATGGCATTCTGTATAGCATATGCCAGAAGATTGTGCTTGATTGAATATGTTTCCATACCATGTGCAACAACCTCAAGCATCACAGCAATATGATTATGCATCTGTCCTGTACAAACTGTGCACCATCCACCATTACATTCTTGAGTGTTGACTTCTTTTAAACAGAAACTGGCAATCTTTCAACACACACACAACACTCAATAACCTCAAATTTCATTATTTTCTACACATTTAATTTTACAACATCTCAAATGGATTACCCTGTATATTATTCACAGAATATATTTGTTATCAGATGCAATGGAATGCCAAATTTGTTAATGATAGTAAAGCTTGATTTCTTGAATTATTGAATTGGTAGAAATTAGCTGTAATTAAATTCATAATAGAAGATTATAGAAAGAATGAAATAAACTTTCAGGAAATCTAATTAAGATTTTAATATGGAATGTCATGAATTATGAATATAAATAAAAATATTAAATGAAAGAAATAGTCAAGTCCTTTAATTAATTCTTTGTGAAACATTATCTTCTATATAATTTAAAAATGAAGAAATGAAGTAGTTTATTATTCTGGCACATGTGAGACCAGAGTGGTGCCAGATTATCAAAACTGCTGGATTACTAGACTTATTGGATTTTCTGAAAATTTGACAAGTTATATTTGATTTGAATATTGCAAACATTGCTGTACATTTTTACCAGTGCACATTGCTTTATGCTTCCAATTTGTTCATGATGGCTCTTTGATCAGTTTAAAAATGATAAGGTGCATTTGCATTACTATGCCGTGTTAAGATTGATGGAAAAATCTGTAAAAACCTTAATGGACACGTTATTGCTCAAGGTCTTTAATGTGTGTTCGAACAAATTCTAATGTATGGCATATTGGGTTATTATGGCACAAATTCTGGATTATTGGTTACATTTTAGGTGCCAAATTAACAAATTTCTGCCATATTTAAATTATTAAAAATAAACCAAAATGATAAATTTATTTAAAAATTGCACATAGAAAAAAATGAGTCCTTCATAAATACTCTTTACATAGATATGGATAACAAAGTTACACGATGAAGTTAACCTTTATTTTGAGGTCCTTCTCCACCTATAAGCTAATGCTATATGCTAAATCTCCTGTATTCTAAAAATAAAAAAAAAATCACAGTTATTAAAAATAAACTCAAACAATAAATTTAGAGGGACTTTTTAAATAATTTTGTCATAAAGAGTTGGGGAAGAGCCTCAAAATAAAAGTCAAGTCTACCACTTGATATTCCCATGGTGTGAGATGGGTGGATGTGAAGAGAGTTTCTTCCCATAGACCCAGGGTGGCCAAGCTCCTTGATACTCCGAGCCATTTTTCAAAATTTGAAATTTTTCGCGAGCCGCAATTAAATACGTATTAAAAAGGTATGCAAAAAATTCCAGATTACACAAATTATATCCGTAGCAAGAGTGATACAAATTGTTTCCTCCAGAGCACAATGTCAACTGTCCGTTGCAATGACAGTTTACAAATTCAAAATCGGTCTGGAGTCGGTCGATAATGGACAATTACGCCACTGTTTATGTTCGTTCACGCAGTTTTCGATGAGTCATATCATTCTTAACTTGGACGGAAATGAAATTTGTTACAACGTTGCACTTAGTCTTTCATATTTGTTGTTAGTAATTTAAAAGACATTTTGAAACACATACGGAACGATAATAATTTTTTAAAATAACAACACAAAAATGAAAAGGGAACTTGGGTACATTTATCGAGAGCCACAAATAATCGTTTAAAGAGCCGCATGTGGCTCGCGAGCCGCAGGTTGACCACCCCTGCCATAGACTATAACAGAAATTCACGTATGGAAGAATACACGAATTTCTGTTTTAGTCTATTTCATCTTATGATTTTGTATTAGTCTTTATAGTGTGCTTTAATATTTATACTTTATTTCATACTTTTTGTTTTATTTTAGTAAAAAATTACTTATTATTATACAATTAATATTCAGTTCAAAATTCTGTTTAAACCTTACAGTTTCATTATTTATAATACAACAAGAACTTTTTAAAAATTGTGATTTTTTTTTTTTTTATGTTTTAGGTGTGAATCTGTTGATTGGAACAGAAAATGGCTTGATGTTGCTCGATCGAAGTGGACAGGGGAAAGTTTATCAGCTAATATCACGAAGGAGGTTTCAACAAATGGAAGTGCTGGAAGGACAGAATATTTTAATTACCATATCTGGTAAAAAATCTCGAGTGCGTGTTTATTATTTGTCTTGGTTGAAAGGCAAGATTCTTCGAACAGATGGAGTAAGTTTATTTTTTTATACAATAGAAAAATTAAACTTTTAATTCGTTAAGTAATTTGTCACATTTAATACATAAACTGAGATTTATTCCTTTTGCTTTTACTTATTAAATGGAAACAATCTTTAAGAAAAGTGATTTTTAAAGGATAAATAAATTTAAAGTGGAGCTTTCTTTTTAAAAAATACTATTAGAAAGAAATGTTTACCATTCAGATTTAATGTAATTTCCATTTTGAGCTTATTAAATAAGCTCAAAATTATTATATTTTTTANAAATTATTATATTTTTTATAATAAAATCATTATATTTTTTATTTAATAAAAAATATTTTTATAAAATGGAATTGAAATACTTTAAAATAAAACTAAAAATATTTAAAATATAAAATTACTGTATAATAAATGTGTTATTTTTATTATATGTTAAATTATATTATTTTCATAATATATTATACTTACATTATTACAGCAAGTGGAAAGAAAGAATGGCTGGATCAATGTAGGAGACTTACAAGGAGCTGTGCATTTTAAAATAGGTAAATAAAATATTTTTTAAACAAACTAATCTTCAGATTTTTTTTATTTTTTGTAATGTATTTACACTCATTGACTAAAAAGTTACACACACAGGTAGAATTGTTCAATCGGTTTTCTGGACACACAAGTAAATGATTACGGTTGTGTCTGATTGCATGCTGGATAATGTCACTAGAGTGCCTTAAAATTGCTACCCTACTATCCTAAAAAACTCATAAAGGCTTGCTGTTTTCAGAATTCTTAGTGTATCTGTTGTTTGTAGCTCTTTGAATGTCAAACATGCCTGTACAATGCAGTCAGGACATTATGCACAGCTGGCAGAGTTTGAGAAAGACTTCATCATCAGGCTTGAGGGAAGTGGGACAGTTGTTTTGCCAAACTGCTTGTCATCTGAGTCATTCCGACCTGACTGTTAGGTGTTGGGGATAGTGAATATGTCAAGGCACATATGCATGGCAGGCAGGCTCTAGATGCTTCAGAGAAGCCACCAGGAGAGATGATCTCTGATCATGAAATAAATGCAAACAATTGAAAGGCACCTTTGTCTACTATCCGAAGTAGATGAAAGCCTTGTTACAGAACTCTGTCCTTTACTGTTGACAGGCAATTAACAGATTAACAGAGGCAAATTTGTATGCATGGCAATTTCTGTGTCCCTTATTGTTAACACCCCAGAATTGCCAGCTTTGTTTGCAGTGGTATCATGACAAAGAAGCAAGGACTGCTAAAAATTGGCAGCATATTATTTCTGGCAATGAATTCTGGTCAGTTTGGGAATGGATGACCATCATGTTAATGCTTGGAGGATTACTAATGAGCTCTTCAATTCTGCCCTTACTTTCCCCTTACTGCGCATGCTAGTCTGGGAATCCATCTCATACAATAGCCCTAATAGTGGTGTGAAGGACATTGATGGCACAGCAGAATGTAGTGAAATCCTGCACCCTTGTTGTTTTCCATGACATGGTTGCAAATAGCCATTTTCCTTACAAGATAATACTTGGCTCCACACATTTGGGTTTTCCGCAAACATCTCTCACATTGTCACACTTAATTGGCCTGGCCTGTTTCTGAATTTGTCACCTATCAAGCATTCATGGGACTAGATGGGGCATTACAAGTTTGAGATATATAAAATAACAATTACAACATTTGTGGGTAAATCTGTCACACAATAGCATTGGGTGCCTTCATGCTTGACCATATTGCTGCATAGATACAGGCAAGAGGTGGTCCTACAAGGTACAAAAGGTTTTTTTAAATTATATTGTTGCTTCACAGGAATTGTGCCTTTACTGTGACATTGTAATTACAGTAGAGCGTCGTTTATCCGAAAGCTGGTTATCCGAAAGCATTCCAGTTGGCAAGTTTAAATTTTTGCCAGTGCTGTGGCACTGCAATCTTTGGCTATGTCTTGGGCTACTCAAATATTTGACATTTTTGATACTAAATTAACTTCTGAAGTATAATTTTTTATTGTTTTTATATTTTTCAATATATTTGTTTTTCAATATATTAAATTATTTCTAACGATACAATAGTCGATATTAACTAATATCGTTAAATAATTTTTAACGATACAATAGTCTTCATTAGGCTTAACATCGACGAAAATTCAACGCAAAGTGACACGTGATGGAGAAAAATTTCAACATGGGATAAATTAATATATTTTTTCGTACATGATTCGTTATCCGAAAAATAAGTTATCTGAACCACCCCAGTTCCCAATTGATTCGGATAAACGAATCAATTGGGTACTGGGGTGTACTTATTTTCATTGTTATTACACTGATAAAGCTTTATTTTATTCCAACATTTCTTTCTCTGTGCATAACTTTTTTGTCACTGAGGGATATTTAATGTCAATATTTGAAAATAAATGAAACAATTAAGTGTTGTTATAAAATTTGATTTAAAATTTAAGTAAAATAAATTTCAATTGAAGTACAGTATACCCCCTATAACACGGTAGATACGTTCCGTGTTTTATGAAATTCATGTTCTATGAGTCCTTAAATACATGAGCCAATCATAGCCTGGCACATATGCAGTTTATGGACTACGGCTGTTTGAAAGGTTTCTTCCATAAAATTGATTGATTCTAGACTCATTTGACTCAACATTTCCAAAACACGTATAATTTTTTGGGAATAATCCATATAAACTATGCTATAAACAAAAAATTGTAGGATTACTTACCTAGTGTGCACCATTCAACGATTCAACGATGCCATTGCTTAAGCTTGTTTTTGTCGTGGAGCGGCGCATCGAATGGTGGGCGCATGTTTCCTGATAAATTATTTTTCTGTGAAAAATTTACTGAACTTCGGAGATGTCATTAATATAAATATAATTTTTATGGCCGTTAAATAATAAATGGTTTTTAGTAGTTCCGCTGCTCGTTTAAACTCAACGATTTGTTCAATATTCGCTATTGGTCTAGATTCGACCGATCCTATTGTGACACGAGTCAGATATAACGTTTTACCTTATCATATTAGCTCTTTTAGCGTGTTTATACAAATATGATCGCAATTTTTTCGCCATCATACACAAATCCATATCATATGAACCTGTTTTATAGGGGGTCTACTGTAATCAGTTCTAAAATTCCTTACATACATAGTATTGATTGTGTCTTTGATTGCAGATGTTTATAAATTGTTCTCAATTTTTATATTTTCAATAAAAATAGTAGTAATTGAAATAGCAATTCCCTCATTTTTCTACTTCACTATAAATCTTTTAAATAACTTAGGTCATTCTAGACATACAAATTGAATTTGTGCAGAATAAATCTTGTGTTTTGTTCAGTTGATTTAAGAGCATATCATGAGTGATAAGATATATTTTAGTACAGCATGGACTGGTTATTTATTTAATTTGAATTTTTGTAATTTTTATCTCAAATTTTTCTTCAAAAAATATCTAATACAGTAGATTTGTTTGAATTTCTTACTTTCGAGTATTTGAAATGCAAATATATTAGCTTCTTGTGAAATATAATTTATAGTAGGTGTTTTTCCTGCAGTTATTCAATGATGGTTACATTTACACTGTGTCATATTCTTTTGAATTTATATGCATTTTAAAATACATAATTACCAGTTTTTGTCATTTGTTTAGAGATTTAAAATTGGTTTTTAGTTTGCTTCTTTTGTAATGATTTTTATAAAATTATCAATTTTAATAATATATAAGATTTCTCATTTTTTCTTTTAGATTTAATGTCACATTTAGAAATCATAGGCTTGAGATGTATTGCATTTTAGGTACAATCTTGACAGTCAACTCTATTTTCTTCATATTTTAAGAGATAATTTCTTTTAATTGACCGTGTTCATTGATATCTGGTTGATATAATTGATATTTTAAGTGATGATTGAGCAAGTAATAACTCATAATACTGTATATTTTGGATGGCCAGAGTATTTTGTTAAATCTAAGTAGCATAAAATTGTGTCCATAGAATGTGCAAAATTGAAAAACACGTGTAAACTGTGACTATCTATTTTATTGAATTTGAAAGATTATCATAGTTTTTAGATAGAATTTTATCATAATTGACAAAGAAAATAATCTGCTATGAGAAATTATTTATAAATATAATACTTTGTATATTAAAATGATGATAAATTCTGATACATAAGTGTGAGAATCAAGAGGGTGTAGAGCCATGAATTTGACTCTTCTTACTGCCTTCTTGTCAGGGGATGGCTTATAATTTAATGGAAACATGCAAATTGTTCGATGACTGTTTCCAGTCAGGAACTGATACCAGTGAGGATAATTACACGCATCCTAACTCGTGTTTCGTAACACTATTTCGAGTAGGAGGGCTCATTAAACACTTGAATGGGAGGGAGGTGAATAAATCGATAGGTGTCCGTTCTCCGAAATAATAGACAGGTTTTAACAAAACAACAAATTTAATTATCTAACTTAAAACTAGTATATAAAGTTATAACTAAATATGGCAATATTGCATTGTAAGTTACGAAGATCTATTCATGACAAACTTATAGAAAATGGCTGATATACATTATACTCTACTTAACCTATAGAGAGACGGGAGAGAGAAACTGTTTACATTTAAACCAAAATACCTCTGATAAATCCTCATATCCTTTATACAACATCATCGTGACAATCATGGACTGTGGAGGTTGTCAGGGAAGGTGAGGTTCAAATATAGTTCCATCTGGGAGACGATCGCTGAGGACTCGTGGATGATTGCATCGAGATGCAGGTGCGACCCCTTTTTATACTCGTCCCAGAGGGGAAACTATTGGGAAAAGTTCTGATGCAATCTCTTCTAAGATCAGTTTGCATCTAGGTTGTGTTTGTTGTCAAAAATTGAATGTTTCAACAAATTTATTACCCCTCTCTATTCAGCATGGTTACTCCTTTTACCTCATAAAACCAATAACATTTGTCAAACATATTAAATTAATTGCTGGTAGTGACTAAGGTCAGTGTGTGTGTTACAACCTTAGTAATAATTGTTAAATTGGAGAGATATTCAATCGGTCTTATCTATCAAGAAATCGGGAAAAATAGGATGTGTGTGGCTTTTCCCAGTTGGTTAATTTTGACCTTTTGCTCTCCCTAGAATTGGATTGTAATATTACTTTAATTAATTAATTAAGGGCTTAACTTAATGGTCCCTGTCTGCATTCTCACATAAGTAAGAATTGTATAAGATGAGATTAATAATAATTTGGTAACAAGAACTTGTTTGCTTGTTTGTATTTATTTACATCAAAAGCAAAATAAGAATAAGACATTTGAGATTATTTTATACTTTATAATTAATACAGAAAACAAAATAAAAATAATTATCCTCTTACAAGTGCAGTAAGTAGTGGCTTATGGTGTCTCATTTTTGCCAACTTAATACATACTAATCTTAATTTAATTATTTAAGTAGACATACTAACACCGATTTACAATACATAATACATCCTAATATATGCTTGCAATACTTTGACATAAGTTATGTAAATAACAAGTTTGTAGAATGTAAATTTTCTTTTGTTTCTATTCCGATTCCCTTTTTCTTCCTTCAAAAACTTAGAAGCTTGTTTATAATGAACAAAATGAAATTTGTGTGATTTTTATGAGTTTTGTTGACATCCTTTTGCATATAATTGGTTGTTGTAAAAATATTGTCTGATATATTGATTTAATTTAGCCTTACTAGCATTGACTACTACTGACATAATAGGTTGTGGCTATTTATGCATACCATTGTTTATTGTTTATTATTTTTAATATATATATATGCCAGAGCTGGCCAACCTTATCAAGACAGGAGCTATATATTGCCTATTAGAGCCACAATCTCTATTGAAACTGTGTTTTATACAATGGATATGTATTCCTGTATATTTAATTTATAATTAAATATACAGGAATACATATTCACATGTCTTAAGGGTCTAGAAGTGTTGCAGTTTGGCCACAGACATATATTTTTTGATAAATATTGTTTGTTTGTGTATAAGTAATCACTGTTACTGCATACAGCATTTATTAGTGATAGCTTTATTGGAAAGATTTCAATAAAGATCATTCAAATGAATCTATTAAATTTATAAAATTCCAGAAAAAATTATATTTCTTTAGACTATACATACAAGATGAGTCAATTTCTTTCAGTCCCTTCACATACTGTTGAGGTAATAACAATTCCACGGCAGAGTCAACCTTTTATTCTAGGCTACTTTTTTAAAATTATAAAATTCCTTCATTTGGGTAAATTCTTGTAATTTCTTGGATGTTTAATGCTTAAATAACAATATAATTATCTTACATTTCCAACATTGAGCATAACAGTGTATAGTATACAAACATTTTTAAAATCCCATTATTAATGCGAGAGTAAATTCAATTAATTTTAAGAGCATAGGACATTTAAAGTGTATAATTTATTAGCTCATGTTTACATTTTTAAATTTTATGAATAATAACACAATTCTTAATAATACATTATCCCGGACTCTTTACATTTAAAAACAATATTAAAAATAATATATCTTATTCCAAAAACTTTACAATTTATAATAATTTATATGTAATAAAATATGAATTATTATTTTTATTTCATTTAAATGTTTTTATAGTAAAATTAATATGTAAGGGTGGATCAATAAATAATCAGCTGGACGGCCAAATCAATAAATAATCAGCTAATTGGCCAAAAGCAATGGCCATGCCATTGCTTTTGGCCGATTTATTTATCAATCCAGCCTTACAAAAAAAATGAAAAATGCAACCTTTTATTTTTATTTTTCTTAGTATTTTTATGATATTTAAAATTAATTTTCTGTTGTGATTGGATAATAATTATTTTCAAGACATATTTATGTACAGAGGAACTATGTTGTTTCAACAATATGTTCTTTTTTTCTGTACAATTCAAGTGGTTTGGTCAATTCCACAACATGGCTTTAAGGATTGGGAAAACACTTTTCGTATTTGGAGTGGAAATGGTAATATATTTCTTCGGAGTTTCTTTTTATTTAAAGATTTCTTATTTACCATTACCTAATTTACTTTCCATCCATTTCGTGGCATGACTAACTTTTTACATCCGTTGCATGACTGTTGCTTGTTTAAAATTGTCTTATTTTTATTATTATGATATTTATTATGAAAACTTTATAAATAATTATTACAGAAAATTTGACACTGAAATTTTATTTATAAAACTTTGACATTAAAGTTCTTATTTGGAATAAATGCAGTTGTAAAGCATTTTATGGTGAGAATAATTTACTAATTACATGCCCTGTTTCTGGGTCTACCAGATTGTTACTGTTACTCAGTAATTTGTTCACACTTACGATGAAAATGCCTGTTTTCTCTATTGCAGTAGAAATTTTTCTAAATATTCTATATGTTACCGCTAAAGCTTGAAATCCATTAATGTGTACATTACCTAGCTAATCCGAAGATTAACTAGGGTGATCCGTTAAAGCTGCAAAAATTGTTCAATTTCTCAAATTACCTAGGTAATTTGCAGAGTATCTAGGTAATCTGCACATTAACGGCTTCCGTATCGTTAAAGTTCAAAAGTTTGTTTCTTTCACTTCCTTTCCCCACTCCTTCTTTTTACGTAGATAAATTTAAATCCTAGAATGCAAGCAAGCACCGAATTGGTGAGTAAAATCAAGAAAAGATTCTTCGCAAACCTCTTTAGCGAAGATTTAAAATATAATACGTAGTGTTTTAATAACAAACCAAAGTATGATTCCATAATTGAAGATGTAAAGCAAATAAAAGTTTCCAAGAAGAAAGAATCATCTCGAGATTATCAAATAATTCAAAGGTGTGATGTGTTGACTGTACGAGGCTGTGAAAAACTCATTGAGCCGTTGTCAGATGCGCGAGAAAGGTTTGAAAAAGTTTGTCCATGCCGGAGAATTGTTTGACATTCGATAAAAACTGAAGAAGACCTTGAAAAATTAGAAGATTCACAAGAGACTGTGATTATGAGATCACAGTCAAATCTTACTCAAGAGGACATTCCGTTATCCCCCGCTTCTACAGAATCACCTATAGAAATACAAGAATTTACCGATAGTAATCTTAAACTGCCTTCTATACCGTTGATTGATGATGCAGTCACGAAGAATATTCAGTTACCCTGCACCTCCAAGGAATCGCCTCTGCAAGTTGAAGAAGTCATCACTGAGTTACTCTCAACTTCAGCAGAATCGCCATCACAGTTTCGTACGGAGCCTGTAAAGAGCACTATACAAGACATAGTCTGTATTGTTTGCTCAAAAGCAGCATCAAGTGCTCACAAGTGTAAATCGTGTAATATGTTTGTTCACGCAGTTTGTGGTGAAGTAGATCCTAAAGAGGAAGGGTATGGTAAGAATGTATTGTGCATCATCTGTAAAAAGAATATGGATCAGAAAATACAGCGTGATGAAGCCAAGAAATGTTTAGAAAAGCAAGCAAAGAAAATGTTAGCAGTTTCTAATGCAAAGCACCCAAACGTCGATGAAGGTTTCGCTGTGAGAATTAAAGTACCCGAAGAAGACAGAGCAAAAACTGATGCACGTTCAATTTTAGCTGTGGTTCTTAGTAAAACAGAGGATGGCTTTTATAAACTTGATACTAAAACAGGTATTTTAAAACAATTGTATGCAAAATCTGAATTCAGTGTTTGCAAAGAGAGATTTTTAACGAAAGAAGATGGATGTCCCTGCTGTAGAAATATCTTTACGTCAAACAGCAATAAAACAATCCCTTGGTACTGGGCAGGGTTTCAGAAAATGTGACTGCAAATCTAAATGTACCACAAATAGGCGTGCTTGTCGCAAAAACCAATTGCTACGTAATTCAAAGTGTCACCAATCTTTAGATTGCACTAATAAGTAAGTACAATTTTATCATATGTTTTGCAAATTCATTTCCCTAATTGTAGTAATATTTTAAACCGTTTGATTTTTGTATTAAAGTTTTTTTAATTGATTGATGATTGATTCAATCAACTAATTTGTTGATTGTATTAACTTGATTCTTTAGATATTGAAAATTAAATAAATAACATTATGTTAATTTAAGCGTACAGAAACGTTGCTGTTGTTCCAGCAAAAATCTTATTTTCACTTTACCGAGTGCCTAGTAAGTAATTTGCAGATTACCTAGATAATCTGAACATTACCTAGGTAATTTGAGAAATGGAATAATTTTCGCAGCTTTAACGGATCACCCTAGTTAATCTGCGGATTAGCTAGGTAATGCGCACATTAACGGATTTCGAGCTTTAGCGGTAACATATATACTTTTTATAAAGAAATGATTTAAATAGGAATGTTAATTCCAGAATAAGAGTAGCAAAGTTACAATTACCTCCATTCAAAATCAAAAAATGTACTTTGAGAATGCTCTGTTAGTCCGAAGATTATCTTGTCGTTACTTTGCATAAATTAAGGTCTTCCAAAACAGTTAGATATTAGACAAAAATTAGTAACTTTCTGAAATATCTCTGAAGCTTTCAGCTTGAAATAGTGTATATTTTTAAAAATTAATGTAAGAAAATTATTAACAAACAGGATTATAAGTAAGCATCAGAAATATTATATTTAATTTTCTTATAAATAGATAACACTTTGGTTTCAAAAGCGTTGTGGAATGTATGCTACAGAAGTTAAGATCTCTAAAAATTTAGTTTTTGTATTTCTATTTAGCCATGGTTAAAATTTCTAAATTAAAGGGAGGAGGTCCCTATGAGAGATAAACTATAGCTTTCTGTGGGTGGCATTCCATTCTAAAATAAATCAATCAATCTTTAGTAGACCTATTCCATAGGAAAATAGGAAATACGATTCTAGCCAAATGTGAATGGGAGTAATTAAAGGGTCGACAAGGATAAAATTTCCTGGATCAGGAAAAGTATCATGTCCGTAACCTAAGTGTATCGGATGAAAAGTTGATAGAATTTGCCAAGATGAATTTTTAAACCTGAAAAGAAACGGAATGAAATTTTTGAGTAACATTGAATGATTACATGGCTAATTTGAATGAGTACATTGGCCAATTACGGTTGATATATTAAACAGAAAAACAGAAATATACAAGATAAATTTGCAGAGGAGGTTTCCAAAGCTAAGAGGATATAATACAGAGTATTCTTCCAACAAAGATTCCAACAAGACTTCTTATTTTAATGTTGTCCTATTTTTTTAATGCCTTTTTCTTTGTTTCTGAAATTCTGGTATTTAGAAAATAAATACACGCTAGTTTACTGTGTATATATATTTTCCTGACAAATGAGTAATAATTTGAAAGCTACAGAACAAAATTATGAAAATTTATATACCGATTTTCAAATTCTCATCCTACACTTCATTATATAATAATGTATATTCATACTATGTTCAAGATCTTCCTTTGCCTGCAAAGATGTGGGATGTAGTCTTACACTATCTTTCATTATTAGTTAGTTGTATTTTGTAATTATTTGAATAATTTAGATTAACATACAACTAAATGGTTGTATATTTGAGAGATTTGATCTGAAATTCTCTGATAATGCCAAGAATAATAAAGCTGAATTCCAATCTGAAACATTTCTTTATGAAATGAAATTGTGTGGTATTAGTTCTGTCATCAAATAGATTCATATGCAGTCCTGGAGAGAAATTATTAACAAATTAAAATATGAAAAAAAAAAATTAGTTTTAAATTTCCCTTTCAAGAATAGTATTTGCTTTCAAAATAAGAATTAATACTGTATTTTTGGACATTGTGTAATGAATGAATAGGGTGATTCAATAGATGATACAAAAAGGCAAAAATAGCCATTGTCCTGCTTTTATTATCCTGTCTTTAAATACAGACATTTACAGTGCCCTTGTGTAACACTATTGAGATGAGGATTGGTTTTGTATCGGGATGAAATCAAATTTCATAAGCAAATCCACTATCTAAAATATTATTACTAATTTTTATAATCCCAACTGAACCAAATATTTTTATGTAGGAAAAAAAAACTGAAAGTTTTGGCAAGTTTTGTGACAATAATCATATTTTTAAGTTTAGTTTAAACAAAATTGAGTGGAAAAAAATTACCGATTATAAAGAATTGTTGAATTAATGGGATAAGACAATGCAACGTGAGGGCAATCTTCTGAGAGGGGGTACCTCCTGGGGACTTTGTGTGGAAACTGGTCCCTATTTAGGTGTTAGGCACGTGAAGAAAACCCAGAAAATGCCACTTATCACAGTATTTGTCCCTTTGACCAAATAGTGGGAGTCGATTATGGGCGTGGATCCACAACTTCCCAATGTTTGGTGATTTTATCTGTTCAGCCACAAAGTAAACAAAGGAATGTTAAATATGGATAAATTAATAATTAAATAGTTTAACATTCTGATAACTTGGCAGTTAATGCCATTTGCCTTGTAATCAATATTCTTAGTGCTTTATTAATTAATTTATATTCTTTGAAGGTGTGAACACTAAGAACTAGAAATTATAAAAAAAAGCATTAATCATAGTGTCAAATTTTACTGTATTTTATATATAATTTTTAATATTAGTATCGTCTCTTAATCTTTTATTAATTAATTATATATATTTTTAACTATCAAAACTATTACTCTTCTTACATTTGTTTATTTTTTTTCCTTCTGTGGATTCTGCTTCTCTTCATCAGCACACCAGACAACAGGTGAGAATTCTTCCTATTGGTTATACTATTTTTAAGTTACAATATAAAAAAATAAAGTTTCTCGCATCCATCGGTTCTGTTATATACTACAAAACATGCAGCAACTTTAAAATTTCAAATGGGACAACCCCAATTTTTTACATTTTCAAAGAGAATCCAAAAGATATTAAAAATAAAAAATTGGGCTGGTTTCGTTTGAAATTTTGAAGTTGCCCCTTGTTCCAGAAGGGGAACAGGACACCTTGGAAACTTTAACCTTTCATTATCAATTTTTTTATTATGAGCCTATTTTCTAAATTACTGACTTGTAACATCTTACAAGAAACACAGTATACACACAGAAGTGATTCAGACTGTATGAACAGAAATTAGGAAGCTGCTGCTATGGCATATTTGGAGGAAAAAAATCCCATACGTGAACACAGGTCCTGTTGTCAGTAGTTAAAGAAATACAGCTTTGCAATGAAGAAATTACCTAGTACATGTTTAGGGAAGCAGTAAACAAAAAGAATGATAAGTAGAATGCAGCTTTGTTTTGAAAACAAGCTTATTAAACAAAGCAGCAGTGTAAGCTGATGGTACAGAAAGCATTCAAAATGTCTTTCCTGATCTGGATGCACTTTGCAGTACATGAGTGTATTGCTTGCATAGAAGGAAAGAAGAGAACATGTTGGCTAATGCTCAATATGTACATCACAAGTACTGTACATTTAAAATGTAATGTAAGAAAACCACTAATAAACAAAGTGGGGTTTTTGACATTTTGTAATTAATAATTAGATACTATGTGTCTATTCTGAATGTTAATTGTTTTTACATTTACCCAAATACTGTTGAATGTAAGGCCTGCATTTATTTGGGATTTTTTTCCTCCAAATGTATGATAGTATCTGTTTCCTAAGTACTGTTAATAATTCTGAATCACTATTAAAATTACGTGTTATATATCTTTGTGCCAACCCTCGGCAAGCTGCTTGCGGACCCACTGTCGAATGGGTCAAAACCCCAGATATTCTTTGGGATGTTGGCTGTCCCGTAGTGGGTCGACCCAACCCTTAATGGATTCAATAAGAAGGTCCTCTAATATCCACTGGATGATTGAAACAAAAAAAAACCCATGGAAAACACTAACAAAATTAAATTGAATAGCATTTTACAGTCTGTTAAACTGTTCTTTTTCTTTGTGACTGTTAAAAGTAAGTTATAAATTTATGTTTAAAGTGAATTTGCTTATTCTTGAATTTGTAAACGCAAATATAAGTAAATTCTATAGCCATATAAGCAGCAACAGTTTGCTACAAATTACATTCTTTATGAAGAAGCTTAGGATAGAAGCAAACAACCACGATATAAAATGTACATACTGTTGGGCACTAAAGCCAAAAATTAACTTTTTTCCAAAAAAAAAAATATGCAAATCAGTAATTAATCGTATTTAATTACCGACTTAATGTAATTAATAACAGGAATGAAGACTTAATGCCGATCATGCTGTACAATTTGCGGCCTCTCCAATTCTTGCAGGTTTTTATTTTTGTGGTAAATTATTCAAAATACTTCCGAGGAATTCCATCTGATGTAGCTTAATTTGTATGGTTGTATTGTATTAGTCCTAAATTCTTGTTCTTGTTTAGATTTTCCATTGATAATATAGCTGCTAATGTCTTTGCATTTCGCTGGTAGTCGTAGTCTCTATCTCTGAACTTTCCAATTATTAACATGCTTTGTCAACTCTGGTATTAATTGTTTATGATATGTTCGATTTTTATCATTAGAGAAGTGCTGGAAATCCATTGTGACGTAATTATGTGTGTCACCATCCATTTCCAGCACGATATACTTTGTCTTCGTCGTATTTTCTTGCCTGGGCGACTGCACTCTTGCTGATCCGAACTCTATTTAATCGCTTGTTTTTTTCTAGTGGTTGTTAAGTCCCTCCCCAAAATAATCTTAATTTATATGAAATGAATTTGTACTGTATCTTTAGTAAAAGCGAGCACGTTTGTCTGCGGTTCTTTTTTTTTTACGTAATTATGCTAATCCGAACATAATTGGTTCCGTTAGCGAGAGTGTAACGTAATTATTGTTAGAAAATCATATTATATTTGAGCTTCGTGTATTTTCGGTTAGAAAACGTCCGTTAATTGCGTTTACGGGGACGGTGTACAGCTGTACACAATACGTAACAACTTAACGACGAATTACTTAAACTGGTTCCGTAAGATTATAATGGAGCCAAAAAATTCCTAGCCACATTCTACCTTTTCTGTTTATAACCAGATACAATTGTGTTACGTATAGCCTATATGGTGTAGTGTAATACTCGCGCTCTGTGATAATTGCATAATGACGTATTTCTCGGAATATATGCCTGTGCATACTTGTAAAATTTTTGTACACGTATTACTGGTTATAAAACATTTTAGGCGTCGATTCTGGCCATGTTCCGCGTGTGTTCCTCGTTTCGCAGAAATGAGCGAGCGACCTTTCTCCGGATTTCACGAAAACACAACTTGGCCTAGTTGTTGCCGAGCTTCTGTGGCAAGCAAGCCATACATACGACGTCTACATTAATGATTTTGGGCCGATAGCGAGGGCTACGTTTGTTGCTTGCCACAGTTTATAGTCTGTCTACGGAAAGAATCGACTCGAGATCGACGTCACGAGTGACGTCGCTTCTGTTAAACCAGTCGGCGCATTTTTAAGTTGTGTGTTAATTTTTCTTAAAGGTTAACTGCGTTGCGTGACGAAGAGTGAATTTGTCCAGCGACCGGAAGCTGAGAATAGCCTCACTTTCGTGTAGTTTTTGTAGAAATTGGTAAATGCGAAGTGTAAGTCGTATTTCCGGGAGCGCATCTGTACTGGTTTACAAATCCAGTACTGTATACCAAATAACGCGTGAATCGTTCTTAATTTCCACGAGCCAGACGTTATCTCCATCCATCTACGAATAATTTATTCTATGTTGTTTGATTTACACGAAAAATAAGGATCCAAATTAATTTCTCTCTCGGAATTTTCGAATTTCGCTCGCCAACCATTTTGCAAATGCCGCGTACGATTTACAAATAATTAATTCTTGTACGTGGTAATTTCGCTTACTAATGAAACTAAAGATTTTTAATTTTTAATGAAATATTTCAGTGAAATACGAGAAGATAAAATTTTTGGTGATAGCACTGAAGGAAAGGATAGAAATCTACGCCTGGGCTCCCAAACCATATCACAAATTCATGGCCTTCAAGTCGTTCCCGGATCTATTACACAAACCCCTTCTGGTCGACATGACGATCGAAGAGGGAGTTCGACTGAAAGTAGTTTATGGCTCTCAGACGGGATTCCACGCCGTAGATTTGGATTCCAGCACCCTCTACGATGTATATCTTCCGGTTCACGTGAGTAATTGTAATAATTATCCCGAAAATTCATACACAATTGAAAGTGTTACTCGTGATGAGCTTTTCGTAGAATGTCGCTTTTCTAAAAGTGAACGGGCCACGGATGGTGAAAGCGCCTTTCAACGAAATAAGGAAAGTTGCCAACCTTCTGTCGTGTTTAGGGGAACAGACTCGAGATTATCCCTGAATAGTTTTGCTCCGAGTACAGTACCTATCGAAAAAATATTGGTCTCTCGACGATCCGGACAAACAGATTTTCACTTCAGGCATTTTAAATTTAGGGGAAAAATTTAAATTGGCATCACTGATTGTAAATGACGAGCACCTCAACCCTTTTTTGCTTTTAATTACGGTTATCAAATTGCCATGGGCAAATTATTATTCAGGTGATTAAGATGAATATATTGCGTTTAATAAATTATTAATCGCAATATTTTAAATGTAAATTCCGATTTTCTGCAGTTTGGAGTGTTCTTTACTTAACGAGAGTTTCATTTTATGTAGACATGACAACGCGTGTATTGTTCGGTCAAGTTTCCAATGCCCCTGCAATCCGTCACTAAATGCTTCTTTTGATGCTAGTGGGCAGTTTGCGAGGCGCTAAACTTCCATCGCCCGGCGTTTATCGGAGGAATATTAATTCATAAAATATTTTCTTTATGGCTTAATAAAATTTCAAGTACTTTTCTATTATCTCCGATAGAATCAAGGACCCATTACACCCTACGCCATCGTCACTTTGCCAAATTCGAATGGACTGCAGTTGTTACTTTGCTACGATAGTGAGTGGAATTTAAGCACGTTGCAATTTTTAATCATCCAAATGTAATATCTGAAAACATCCATTTGTTTTTGTACAGACGAAGGAATTTACGTCAACACTAGCGGTAAAGTTATCAAGAACATAGTGTTGCAGTGGGGCGAAATGCCATCGTCGGTCGGTAAGTTACATATAATCGTAAGTACGATATCTTTTTTTACGTAATTTGATTAACTCGGTTCGTTCTTTCATTCAAAACGTGAAGTGTTCGACTTTTCCGGGAAAAGACTTTGCCCCCAAAGTCGAACTTTTTTTTTTTTTTTTGGAAACTTGAACGCCAACAAAGACGGCCTTCCAGTGTGGTCACGCACTACACGGAGTGTTGCCACATCGGGTTAAGTTATAAATTTTTATTTTGGGATACAAACAACAAAAAATCCGTCGATACGCGTGCCAATTTCTTTGGCGTTTTTTTTTATTAGTTACTTTTTCCTCTGTTTTAAAACTATTATTGTTTTCATTGTTTTATGCATTAATAATAATTTGGATAAGAGATGGCGCCTAACATCTATCACTAATGGCAAATTACTTAATATCTAATTATTAATAATAGCCCGTTTAATTACGTTTAGTATTAACTAGTGCATTTACTCGCGTTATTTCAGCACAAATTGTGAATTAAAACGAGCTTTTTTGGGATTAGGGAACGGGTTAATTTCCTTTGAATTTTTTATGGGAAAAAATTGGCTTTGAATTGGAGTACCGCCGTAACCGTTAAACAGAATAAAAATCTATTGTTTCTTTTTTTCAGCTTATATTGGAACCGAGCAAATCATGGGATGGGGAAATAAAGCGATCGAAATAAGGAGCGTGGAAAACGGCCATTTAGACGGCGTCTTCATGCATAAAAAAGCTCAGAGATTAAAATTTCTATGCGAAAAAAATGATAAGGTATGAAACTTTTTTCTTTTCTATCTCTCTTTAAAACTCTTAAGTTTTAATACCGTAAAACCAAGTTAAGACGGCCTTTTACCAAACCCTAAAAATTTGCGGTTCCTTTCCGACCCGATTTATACGCCGAAAAACATTTCAATTGTTTGTATTGTTGACTTTATTCGCTTCGACAATTGAAGTAGTGAAAATTAGCTTACAACCGGGGAAGGTCCCCCTTTTTTAAAGACAAAGCCCGATGTTCGAAGCGCCTTAAAACTCTTCGAGCACGGACGCTGGTGGTACGCCGGTTCGTGCACCACCCGCGTCCCGTAATTTGTATTTGGACGGTAAAAAATTCATATTATAGATTATTACTTATATTTTTGTACTAAATCGATAATTATAAGTGACGTCACCGTTTTCTTATATTTCAGGTGTTTTTTTCGTCGGCCAAAGGCAGTTCTTCGTGTCAGATATATTTTATGTCATTGAGTAAGCCGGGAATGGCTAAGTGGTAATCGAATTTAGTTTAGTCCGTATTTAATTTTTCCATTCCAGAAAACCACGAGTCGATATTTTAAGACGTATTCGTACCTCTTATTTTTCTTTGTCTTTAACAAATGCGTTATAAAGAAAGAAAAGAAAAAATATATATATACAAAAAAGGTCGCGTAATCTCGAACCTTTAGAGTAATCGTCCTGTAAATGCTGAAATGTCATTGGGATTTTCGTAAGTGTTTAAGACGTTTTAAATCTGTCGAACGTTTGTACTCGTACGACGTAAATAGAGGCTCGTTTACGTATATTTAATGTCGTAACAATTTAATTAAAATGCAAGCCAATTTTGTTACGTATTCGCAATTACGCAGCCGCGTGCCCGCCCGATCCGTTTGTTTCCACCGTATTTATTCGAATATATATACATATAAACAAATATATATATATATTTATTTATAAAATAGAAACACTTTAAAAAAGTAACGAAATCGTAATAGCACTAGTGACGTCAAACAGAAAGTTTGCGTAATCGGATCCGAAAGTCGAACGGGATTTCCACTCGAACTTTCTGTCAAGCGTAATTATTAGCCTTTGTTGTTAATTGTAATTAATTAATTTTCTTTTATAGTCAGCGAGTGGATCGAGAAACCGGAAATTCCGGTTTGTTTTCTGGCTCGTGTGTGTGTGAATCGTAAGCATTCCCCCCCCAAAGAAATTTCAGCATTGCAGCATTCGTTACAATTGAGTTTATTATTATTATTATTATTTATTTACTTATTTTTATTTGTATTTTTGATGCGTTTGTTATTTACTTTTTATTATTATTATTTAATATATTTTAATTGTTTATTTTTATATTATAGGAGGTTTTCTGTTCATATGGTGGAAATTTAGTAATATTATTAAAAAAAAACCAAAAGACAATACTGTCGTGCCCGGTTGCAGTAGTTATTTTTATACTGTGATATTTTATATTATTTATATAGTTGTTTTATAAAGTGCCAATTTCAGTATTTTATATTTTAAAAAGTCCACGTGCTATTTTGTTTTACACGTTTTTTATTTATTTACTATTTTTACTCCTTTTAATTTATTGTTGGTAGTGTTCAGAATAGCCGCAATTTAACTATGCACCGTATTCGTTGGTTTAACGATTCCCCAAGGATTTTTTAGGGTATAATTTAAGCGTAAGGTTTCACGAAAAAGTCATTATTAAAGACACAAAAAAAAAAAAAAAACATGGTGAAATTTTCTACATTTGTGAAT
>NW_019384360.1:191665-228065 GCF_000671375.1 Centruroides sculpturatus | reverse complement strand
GTTGGCAGCGACGTCATACGAATCGAATTCTATCCGTTAAACACGTGCCATTTGGTCAATTCACAATTCAATTCGTATGACGTCGCTGCCAACGTTTAATTTAATTTTATTGTAATTGAATAAATACAACGAGACCAATTTTATTTACTTTAATTCACTTTTTTTAATTAAAAAATGAACTTAAAGTTTTTAAATACAAATTTAAATTTTATAATTAACAACAACAATGGAAAACAATATAATTAACAATACTATCGTTTTTTTTATTCGAATTAATTTTGGAAAATCATATAAATTTAATATTCATTCTTTCCGTTCTTAATGAAGAGTCTCGAAAACGTGGGAGCCAAACCTGTCCGAGATGTCGTTAAATCGAAGTCCGAACCCCGGCAAATGGTGGCAAAATACGAATCGATTTAACGTGGAATGTGTGGGTTATTTTCTCTTCTCGAGTAGAAAATCGAATCTCTTCTCTAGTTATACATTACGAACCGTAATTGCTCTGTTCTATCAATTGTTTGTATGTTCCTTGGATAGCAATTTTATGCTTGGTTCCAAGGAACGTAGGTACTGTACAACCAATTGAGAGAACAGTAAGCAATCAAGTACTTGGAATTTCTCTATTGTGAAGTAGTATGTAATCGAAAGTAGTGTGTAGTAGAATTAAATGTCCTGATCGAACGAGAATTCGAACCAAAAACGAACTTAAACAAGAAATATCTACAACCAAAAGATTAAAAAAAGAAGAAGTCCAATTTAATATGGGAAGACCCTTTTTATTGTGGCTCTTCCCAAATCAAAAGAGGAATAACCAAGGATCTTCCCGCATTAACACGGGATTCTACCAGCCAAATTCTTTGTTTTTTGATATCGAAACCGCCTCCTGGCATCTAAAATCTACAGATCGAGAGCGCCGGGTTTCGTAGCTTCACGGAAGCTTAAAAATATGAACACGGATATGCATTTTATACATACGATCGACTGTATATGTAATATACACAATATGGGGCCTACTATAAATTACGAAATGTAAAATTAATTCACCTAATCCAATTCTAGCGAGCTGCTCGTCGAAGTCCTGTTTCTCTGCAACTGAAAGCTTCCAGTCCTCAGTGCCAATTGGCTGGTTCGGGTGGTCAGATCCGTGCTGAATGCCGACTCCGTTAGATCTAACAACTTCTGTTTGCACCGATCGTAGCTGTCGTCGTCACACTGGGGAATGAAGCTGCTATCGTGCAGGCCGGAGATGTCCTTCTTCCACTTTTCCGAATCGATTTCCAAGTCGCTCGACTTGTCCTGGGCCTGTTCTTCGTCCGAATTGTTACGAGAACCCCCCATGGTCCAGACGGCCAGAGGGGGAGGACGGTGGTGTTTCTCGTCTCCAGAGCTGAGCGCCTCCTCTTCTAGAGAAGAATGGGACATACTAGCAGCCAGATTGGGAACGCTCGAGTGATAATGGCCCTGTCCTAGCGTCCGGATTTTGCTCTTTAGTCTTCCGCTTTCTATATTGTTGTTGTTCCAATTCTTCGCCTGCAATTGGTTGAAAGTTTTAATATCGTTGAGGCCCTTGTCCAGAGAACAGCTCAAGTTTGCACTGTTGATGTCAACACCGGTTAATTTTGGAGGAATGTTCTCTTCGGATGCATTCTTTGGTATCATTTCCTCCATTTCCTTTTTTAGCTCTTCCATCATTTGGCTGTGTGTGTTCTCCTTGTCGGACAGTGTTTCGTTCGCGGTGTTTGTTGACAGCTCGACACCGAAACTGTCATTAGGAAACGTCTGAACGCCCGAATCTGTCTGCAGACTGGCTGAATACGAGGAAGTAAGTGAAACGTTCGAAGGGGGCAAGTACAGCAGGGATGCTGGTATTCCTATCAATTGTTCGCTGAAATTTCAAGAATTCATATTATAAATTCCAGTTTTTAATAATTTAGGCAAAAAAAAAAATTGTGTATGTTCGGAAAATTTAAGTTTTAAACAAAAATGTTTTAATAAAACAGTAATAATAGTGTGATTCCAGACATAGTGCTTGTTTATTATTATAAATATTTAAGATAGGTGTCTAATTATATCTAAGATACACCATTCGACCCGACATCTAAAACATGAAAAATTTCCAGGAATTCTGACCTAGGTCACCTAGAATGACAGGTTTTACCATTCTGGGTCAGTATCATAAAGTCTGAAGCAAAAAAGGTACTCTGGCAGCAGGCCAAACACCTTTGCTATCTTTGCCTTCTGGCTAATCAAATGAAACTTAAGAGTAAGAAAAATATACTAAAGAAAATATTCAAGTAAAGCTTTTATTTTAATAAATAATTCTAATAACTTTTATATGTACTCCAATTTGGACTTATTACAAGTCATAATCTTCAAGTATCTGATATTGGTACCATTTATTAATAGATTTGGTGCCTTAGTATTTAAGTGCCATAGAAACATACTTACAAAAATAAATATTTTTAATTTTGCCAAACTGTATGAATTACAGGACAACTGTCACTAATCTAGCAATCAGTGATCCGATTTCACTACTAATCCAGCACTACAGTCCGTGCAGAGAAAGAGTAAATTCTTTCATCTGACATGGACCCCTTGAAGATCCAATCTTCAAGGGGTCCATGTCAGATGAAAGAAAGGGTAGTAGTAGTAGTTTTATATATTTTTAAAATAAAACAGCTAAAAGAGACCAGATCCATGTGTCCATTTTCACTGTCTTCTTCCACCCCTTTCGTCTGACAGACCTGTTCAGACTGACTTGTGTCTACTCGTTTGCCATGCAGACTATAATTTCAGCTAGCATAATTTCAAATTTTCCACCACCACTGTTTAGGGTGCTCAATGTTACAGGTGTACAGTATGATAATTTGACAAGAAACTTCATTTAATGTGTGTTTTTCTTTATTTGACCAACTTGTACTGATTTACGAGGTATTTTAAGGGTAAGATGAGATGGTTAGCTGTCTGGTAATGTGTATCAGTTATGTGACAAGTCACTTTTCTGCACCCTACAGATCCCAATTATGCCAGATTATAGAATAGGAGCAGATTATTGAATAGGAGCAGATTATTGAATAGGAGCATATGTACCTGTACAGTACATATGCTCCTATTCAATATCCAAATGAGAACAATTAAATCCAAAAAGTAATTTATTTGTGTAACAATTACCCCACATCATCTATATATATTTGTAATCTGTTTTATTGAAATTTAGAAATTCTGAATAATTCTAATTCGATAGCTTCGATGTGTGTAACTTTCACACAGTAACTAACAGATATTTTGATATATAATAATAATGAGCTTAAAATGTGCAAGATATGTTTTTAAAAATGTTTGATTTGTTTTAGCTATTATAGTATGGTAGACCCTTGATTTAATGGACTAAAAGGTGATCCTACAGGAAAAATTTACAATCTTTTTTATTTGCAAGTGCAATGTGCTAAAAGATTGGATCAGTCAGTTGATTGGTATAAATTACTTATTGTATATTATGTGCAACACATTCAAAAACTTTGCAGAAAAGATTTTTAATCACATTTTTTATTGACTATATATATCTAGACCAGTGTTTTTCAACCTGTGGGTCGCGACCCCCAGGTGGGTCGCAAAGCCATGCACTGAGGGTCGCAGGTAAAAGAAAAAGCCAAGTGTTTGTAGGTCCTACACTACAATAAAAGAAACTACAACTTCAGTGAGAAGGCTGTGCCTGTTTATTTTACAGTACAATTAGTTTTTTGATCGATATTTAAATCTCAACAGAAAGAAAATTAAATACGTAGTTTATAAAATCACTGTCATAGTTTTAATACGGCCGTGGGGGGGTCGCCAGAATTTTTTAACTTGTAAAGGGGTCGCATATTCAAGAAGGTTGAAAAACACTGATCTAGACAACACCACCCTCAAATTATTCACCTTCTGCAACAACACACTTCATCCAGTAATCATATGGTTTTTTGAAAACTTCTGAAACCCCTCACTTGCAACTGTCTGAACTGTACTTTTCACAGTGGCAATCACCTCGTCTGCATTGACAAATTTTCATCCTTTCATGCATGTTTCTGTGCAGGAAAAGAGATTGAACCTGTAAACTGCAGATGACATTTCCAGAGTTTGTTGGGGCATCTCCTTCAAAAGGACTCAAAATTTGATGGTTGTTCTTAATTTGATACTGGGCATTTTTTACTCTGAAATCTCACTTTCACCATGTTGTGAAATGGATGCATATGTTGCAAACCAACTGTAATGTTACTGTCTCATGCACCGTGACTCAGTATGGTCACCAAGAATTTAGAAATGTACGAGTTGCTCTCACTCCACTTACATGCAGACATATTCCGCAAACTTTTTGAATGTATTATGTATTACTATTTTATTCATATTTACACATTATAACAACATTTTAACATATCGTGTACATTTTAAGTTTATTATTATACATTTTTCAATCACATTTGATTTAACAAATTTTTGCAATGGCAGGCATCTCTTCCACCAATTACTCCATTAAATTGAGGGTCTACTTTATTGAATTTTGGACAATAAATGTCTTAACATAAATTCAATATAAACTATTTTTAAAATATAAAGAAGAAATAAAAATAAAATTTATCTCATTTTTAACTGAAATAAATACCTGTGAACATTTAATTTAAGTTCAATAAGACTGTGAAGATTAGGAAGGGTGGCTCTCAAATCTTGAGTGCTTAGATTAAAATAGTGTCGAAGCTAGAAAATAATTTCAATTAATTAAAACAACAATAGAATTAAAATGTATCAAATAATAATTAAGTCATTCATACTTGCGCAATGTTTTTATTTAAAAGATATACACCATACTTGAAATGCATCTGCGATTTGCTTTTTGCATACAAGGGAAATCTGCAAATATAACTCAAATTATAAATTCGTCTGCATTATAAAATTTATAATTATTACACTTTATTTTATTATTATTATTATTATAATAAAAATCTTACTCTCTCTCTTTAATTGATATTTTATCAGTTATGTGGTCAATAATAGTGGAACGTGAACCGAAATGGTGTACAGGATATCGAAGAGGCAAGTTTAAAAAATGTGACATCATTGTAATAATATGACATACATATCCTAATGCCACAGATAACATTTTTTCATCTCTCCCTAAAAAATAAATTTTTATCTGTATTAAAGATACCATAAACAACAAATATTAATTGTAATTTTGTATAAAAATAGCTCAAAATATTTTAAAATTCTATTTATGCATTTTAGCACATGTTGGTAAATAGTCTAAAATTAAATGGCTTAAATAAATTTTTAAAATATTAAATTTTAATTAAAAGTCATTCCCAGATTGTTAGAAAAATGCAAAAAAACTTAATCTTATATAAAAACAGGTTTAAAGTTTTGGCTATTTTCCTGTTTAAAGCCATTTTTTTCCAAATCTCATAACTATATTATATAAAAATTTTCAATTAAAATAACAGGTTTAATTATGAATTCTATTTTGAATTAATGCATACAGAAGTAAAATTTTAAGCTTGAAGTAAACAAGAAAAAATTAGAGCATATCATCATTAATTGTAGCATGCTTATTATTGATTACAAACTGAAGAATATGAAAATTTATATCAAATGCAAACAAAATGTTTTACAGTTTACAAACTGTCTGATAAGAAGGATAACTGAATATGTTGACTTAGATAAGTTTAATAAATATTTTAATTTATTTTAATGTATTATGCCTTGTGGTACTAAGAGGTTCTTTTTGTGTTTGTTTTTGTTAATTATGGCAATGCAACACTTGAGCAATTTGCCTAGGGAAAAAGCCTTCTGTGAGGTCTTTTAAGGATAACTGGATAAATTTAAGTGTTAGATATGTGGAGAAAACCTGGAAAACTCCACTATGCCATCCTGTCCTGGTGAGGTGTGAACCCACAACTGAACTACCAGTGTTCAGGGAATGGAACCGCTTGGCCACTGGTGGGTCCAAGAGGTCTTTTTTGATGATACCTGTCATGGGTTTAGCCTGGCCCATAATGGAAATGGTAAAGTAGTGAAGGATGGGCCCCGATATCCAAAACATGGAAAATTCCCAGGAATTTTGACCCAGGTCATCCAGAATGGCAGGTTTTACCATTCTGGGTCAGTATCAGGGGCGGACTGGCCCTAAAATTTTTGTGATGAAAATTTATTACCAGCCCAGCCCACAAATAAAAAAAATGTATTTTTTTCTATTTATATTTAAATATATTCAAAATACAACATTGACAAAAATTACAATAAGCACAAGTCTATATTCTACAATATTAATTTTTTATTTAGAAGTTTGCTTTGTTGAGCAATAATATTAATGACATCATCAGAATGTATTTCGTTTAAAAAATCCTTCTCCACTGACATTAACATGAAAACTTCTAGATTTTCTTGTGAGATACCTATAAGTATCTTAGCCTGCTTTTAGTTAATTTTAACATAGAAAAGCTTTGTTCACCGGACACTTGTGTTATAGACAAAGATAGCAGATATTTGTATGCTTGACCAAGTATAGAATAAGCGCCACTTAACATGTTATATCTGAATAATATATTATAACAACAAATAGAGCAATTTTTGCAAGCAATGCAGTAAGAGGATAAAATCGCATCTTTATTAGTTTCTACTTGATCATCAGTAGAATGTTCATTTTCGTTTAATTTTATAAAAGTTTCATTGACATTTTCCTTTAAAATATTCCATGACGATTTAAAATGTTGCAATTCTGAAATAATATTGTGTTGAGTAGCTACTGGATTAAACTGTATTAAAATACTGCTTAATTTTTGAAATGCGTTTTCAGGAATATTTAGTGACGGTCCCGTAAATTTTGGTCTAATGTGCTTTGAACTCGCTGTAAGATGACAGTCGAACTCTCCCCGGTTGCTCTCTCTCCCACCTTCCCTGATCTAGATCGAGGACGTGTGAATTTGGTCCGGGAATGCGACAATTAAATCGTCTTACACTCGTTCCTGTTTACGAAATAAATCATCGATTTATTAGCTTTAGCTCGACAACCAGTTTCCCATTGGAGAGGGGGTGAGGTCCCGGCCTCACACTACAAAATAGATTATTTTTAATTAAATCGTTTGGAATACAGAGAAATTATTATTGAATAACATTTTTTACTTGCCTAAAATAAAGGAAATAATATAAGTGGCCATTAAATTTGTTATGACTACAATCATTGCTTTGGTGGTTAGGTACAAAACTAATAACTTGCATTTTTATAGTTTAGCATTAAGATTTATAGGAGTGGTGAACAGTTTCTAGCAATGTAAACAAATGACCAATTTTCTCTGTTTAGAAGGTAGTTTTGATTATTTTTCTCCTAGCATGCTTTCTGTTTGGGCCTAATTGGGCTAATGTAGTTGACTCAGATCGGCTGAACTAATTTAACTTCGGATACGGGTAGGCCGGGTAAAATGATACAGGCCTACACATATACCTATATTATACCTAAAAATTGAAATTTACCTTACTTAACAAAAAAAAATAAATGTTTTTTAAAATTAAACTTAACCAAATGGTACATCACGTACATATTTAGAAAAAAACAGCCCAAATTGTATACAGCCCATGTGGAATTTTCCACATGGCCAGTCCGCCCCTGGTCAGTATGGTAGTCTGAGGCAAGAAAGGTACTCTGGCAGCAGGCCAAACACCTTTGTTACCAGGCCTTCTGGCTAAACAAATGAAACATAAGAGTGTAAGAAAAATATACTAAAGAAAATATTCAATTAAAGCCTAGTGTCATGTAAATATCACACTTCATCGTGTTGAATAAATAAAGCATTTATTTTAATGCATAATTCTAATAAATTTTATCTGTACTCTGATTTGGAGTTACTAAGTCATAATCTTCAAATATCTGATATTGGTACCATTTATTAATAGATTCGGTGGCTTAGTATTTAAGTGTCATAGAAACACACTTACAAAAATAAAAAAAATATATACCAACAACAATGGATACCTGCAAAATCTTCAGAGTCAGGTAAAAAAACACCACATATACTAAAACTCTTTTTGTCAGGAAACTGAAAATAAAATTTAAATATTTCATATATAAATTCAGTTTATTAACATCAAAAATTTTATTATCATTGCAAAAGACTACCACAAATAAATGCAATTTTTATTGCCATCAAAATGAATATATCAAACCTGAAAAAATATAGTTTTATAACAAATACTTTCATCTTGTTACAACAAAGTTTTACTATAGTTATGTATAAAAATTTTTTCCTCTTGAATCAAATCTCACAAGCTCTATAGTAATGAGGATAAGTTATTTCAAAAGAATTTTAAAAATTTACAAAATGTAATGATATGATAAATTAATACTGCTCATTAAGTTTTATTTTTGACAGATTTAAACATAAGGAATCATTTACTGATGTACAATACGTTCTTTTAAATTATACTTTTTCAAACGGAATATATTCAATGTGAATCTTTTATTGTTACTGAAGCAGACTTTTTTACTATTCAAATAATGTTTATTTAAAATAGAAAAATTAGTTGTGAAAATTCACTATGTAAGGATTATTAAGAAATTAAAATTTATATATTATTACAGTAGAGCCTCGAAAACTCGGCACTCGATAACCCGGCACTCCGGATAACTCGGCCACACCCTGGCAGGGCAAAAAAATCCTTAGTTAATTAATTTTAATGATAAAGACAGCTTTATGCCTCAAAGTATTTTTCTGAGGTCTGTCTTATCAGGTAAATTACTGTACAGTGTATTCATTAATTTTTATTTTCATGTAGTAAAGGTTCTATGCCTTCATAAAGGACGTACTTTTTCTTTGTTTAAGGGTATTTGGGCAGTTTATTCTCTGTTGTATTCTCAAGTAAACAATACATACAAGTACAGTACAGTATTTTCTGAGGAAACACTCATACTTATTTTTTTAACCCCATTCCCGATAACCCGGCATTTTCACAAACTCGGCCACCCTTCAGTCCACATTAGGCCGAGTTTTTGAGGCTCTACTGTATTATTATTCTATTAGATAAAATTAACTATCAAATGTTTTCTAAGTAAACATTACTTACTTGCACCATTGGATATATGTCGGATAATTCAGATATTAATTGTTTTTGACGGAATAAAAGTTTTGCATTTGTTTTTAAAAGATTCTCTCTGGATTCGGTATGATATTTTTGCATTTCTATTAATTTTTCCTTATCTTTTTGTAATTGCTGAAGTCTGTCTAATAAATCTGAACCTGAAACAAGTTAAAATTTATTATATTATAACAATTCTGATTCTTTGTTCTTTAAAATTTTATTATATTCTAATTTTTTGTATTCAGATCTAAAAGTGGGTTAAAGCAGTTTTGAAAAATGTGTAATTCAATAATAAAGTGCGACTTATAATTATAGAAATAAATGTTTTGATTCTTTATTATATTATAGTAAAACATATTCAGATTCTTATCTTAAACAGCAATTCATTAAAATGATAAACTATAAACACTCCATTAATAATACCAGTTTAATTATTATTTTAATGATAAGCAACAAAATTTAATTATTTTTTAAGTTTGTTTTGTAAAATTATATGCAATCTGTTGGTTTTAAGACTTTCTGTTCACAAAGATTTCAATATTTCTCAGAATTAATAAGAAATTATTGAAATATAAATTCCAGTAAATGACAAGTCAGAGAAATTTCTACAAAGTTATAAAGATTTCCAGAGTTTAAAATTGTTAATTAAAATAGTGTTATATATAAAACTTTTCAAAAATTCAGATAAATTTCCAACAATATTAAGAAATTCCAACATTTTACAACATTGTATGAACTTTCTAGGTGTGAATGGCAAGTATTTTATAAAATAAAACTTCTGTAAATTGTTAAACTTGGATTAAACAATCTAAAGTATTTGTAATTTTATTCAAGTAAAACAGATTTACATCAAGTTTTATTTGGGAAGTCACACAGATTAAGAGACCTGTGTAATAATTGTGTATAATAAATTACTGACTCCCAAACTCTTTAAAATTGTTATTCCTTTTTTAAAAAAACAGAGATTTAATGTTTTATTTAATTTGAAAATTTATTATAAATGTGCTAATAAAATTTTATAGAAGTAAAAATATAAACTGCATAACAACTAAGGGATGTGTTGTGGTCGTGATCTACTTCCCGTTAAGCTGTACAGTCGCAAACTGTTTTATGTAAATATATAATAGCTGTGAACTATTTCATGTAAATATATAACTGTCATGGCCCACTTACTGTAAAGTGGTAAAAGGACCGAAGCAGTAGCGTAGGAAGATTGGAAGACAAAAGATAGCCCTAACACACTTCTAGACTAGATATTAATAAAAGTACTCAAAATCATTATTTTGTAAATACAAATCATATTAATTTATATGAAATTTTATAAACAACCTTTTAATTCATTAAAATTTGACACTTGTCAGTTTATATGTATCAATAATTTAGTAAACATTTTTAGTTTCATCAAAAATATGTTTCTTATTTACTAATTTTGTTAAATGTTTTATAGTCTAATTTTTAATCAATATTTCATGTTAAAAAATTTTACGTTTTCCTTCTCCAAGCTGATCCAGATTTCTTTTCTGCTGCCGAAGCTTCTCGATCCTCTTGCATTGTGTACAAAGTTCTGCTCGTAGCATACTTATTTTCAATTTTAATAATTCTATTTCTGACTGCAGAAGCTGTAAATTTCCTGTACTTTTTAATCTTTCTTCAATCTTGGCTCGAATCCTTTGTACCGAAGCTTGGGTCTGAACGATAGCTCTTTCGACTGTCCTGATTCTAGTGAAAAATACAGAAAGTTCAAAATGGAAGTAATGATATAATAAAGTATCTAAGTTCAATGATAGTCAAAATATGACTTTTAAACTTAAAATTTGATAATTTGAAAATATAAAAATGTAAATTTTAAGAAAATATTGACAATTAGCTACAAATATTTTTATTATATAAATAGTTATATTTAATATTTCCTGCATTTTTATTTGATATATCCATTTGCAATATCAAAATTTAACTGCCTTTTTTTTATTCTTTCTGCTCTGTAGGTTTAAGAGTCTTTTTAATCAAGCCTATCATAGGGTTGGCCAGGTCCACAAAGGACAGCCATGTGGTAAGGGATGGGACCTAAAATATCTGAATGGACTACCACCTGAAAAATTCCTGGGATTTTTTTTATTTGTCTATATTTGTTCTGAGACCCCAGAGCAACAGGCTGATAGCTTAACCCAGGGTTTTCAATCGGGGTGACATAACACTTCTATATAACTGCCTACATGTAACTTTACAACAACAAACATAAAACATATAAAAAAATTACATAAAATCTTGAAAACTGCTTAAGGAGCTTAAATAAACTTTCAAGCTCTTTAAACAATTTAAAGTAACTTACTTCACAGTTTTGAAATTTCTGTATTAAATAGTCAAAATTTAATTACTACTACTGTTTTCAAAATTAAATCAAAGTATTAAAATTTTTCACTTATAAATTGCTTATATGCTGCAAATTTTCTGGATCATTTTTATTAATTTCTGACAATTTTTAAATCAATTCTGACTTAAAAAAAGTTAATTTTCAAATTTCAACTCAAAAAAGTTTGTAAAAGTTGTAATGTATTAACTGAAAGTTATGCTAAATTCAAATATTAATCTATTAAGAATAACTCTCTCTAGTTCATAAATATAACAATTACTCTTACTTCTTCTGACATAATGATTAGAAGAGAAATATTCCTAAAGAATATATGTGATAATAATTTAATTCATGGAATGCACATGTAAAAATTACATTTACTTACATACTAGCAGTATAAAAGGAAGGCAATATCAAAAATCGCATTGAATTTATTTTTATTTTGTGAGAGTATAATTTATATATATATAAATTACATATATAAAATATAAAAATACTATATATATATAGTATTTTTTTGTATTTAGTAATTTATATACAGTAGAACGTTGTTTATCCGAAGGTCGGTTATCCGAAGGAATTCCAGTCGACAAATTTAAATTTTCGCCAGTGCTGTGGCACTGTAGTCTTTGGCTACTCAAATATTTTATGTTTTTGATACTAAATTAACTTCTGAAGTATAATTTTTTATTGTTTTTATATTTTTCATTATACAGTGAAAACTGCTTAGGCGACCACCTGCATTCGACGGGCACCTGTCAAAACAAGCAAAAATTCTGGCACGGAATAGTTTATCCAT
Organism: Centruroides sculpturatus; assembly: GCF_000671375.1. NCBI lineage: Eukaryota > Metazoa > Arthropoda > Arachnida > Scorpiones > Buthidae > Centruroides > Centruroides sculpturatus. Next base: position 215,814 of record NW_019384360.1, on the reverse strand, counting down.
AGTGTCTTCATATAAGTTACCTGTATTAAACGACCACCTGTGTAACGTGACCGCGGGCATCGATTTTTGGTCCGAAACAACATATAACACCTGTAATAAGCGACCACTTTCGCGAATGTATCTGGTCTAAACTATTGTAAGAACCCATCTCAACAACGTTTCCCCCTCCTAATATAATAAATTAGTCTAAACTCTTGTTCGAACCCATCCCGGGCACTTCTCCCACCCTCGAAATTAGGTGCAGGTGTTAATAAATTAGTCTAGCAACAAAGGAAATTCATTTCAGTTTGTTGGAAAATGTCCGAAATGCAAAGTGCTGTCGTTAGAAGATCGTATTAAAGTTATCACAACAGCAATTAGCGGCGAAGTTTAACTGTGGGAAAACAAAATTTATTTTACCCTAGACCTACAGTATTTTCCTTGGGGGTGTAAAATATTGTACACGATACAATTAATCGGCTGATCTCATCGTTTGATAAAATCTATTTTTATTTATTTATTTTGAAGCTCATATACAGTACACGTGCGATAAATAGTTTCTGTATCAACCTACCTTATTTCCACGATATTTTTAGAAAAATAATATCCAAGTAATTTTCGCAGGCAAAATATTCAAAAAACAATAAACGCATTAATGCAAAAATCAGTTTTACTTCCTTTTTCGATTCCGCGATTGTAATGAAATCGTATAATGAGAAAAAATAATAAAATCGTTTTATTATTAATTAATAATTTTTCTTATTGTACTTAATTAATTAAGAAAATATTAAATATTAAAAAATACAGTATTTTTAAAGTTAAAATAAGATTAAACTAACGAAAACCAAAAGCAAAGTGATGGAGAGATAGGACGCGCTTGTATATCGATGACGTAATACACGTAACTGAGGAGCGAACGAAAAAACCGAGTCGAATTAATTAAGTTGGAATAATATGTGCATTATAATCCAGAAAAAGTGAGTATTGTATTAATGTTTAAAATATTGGTATTTAATCTGTCTTATAATATCATGACGACTCCTGTAAATCGGGTTATCCGATAAGAATAAAATACAATACCAATATAGCCATATCGTTGAAAAAATTCGCTTATTTTTGCTCATCTCGAGTTTTGCTTAATAGAAATGGCTCAAAAGTGCGCAAAATACGTACGGAAAATACGGTATTACAGCACCACCTGTATTTGACGACCACCTGTCTAAAAGACCACTTTTTGAAGGAACCGTGGGTGGTCGCCATAGACAGGTTTTACTGTATTTATTTTGTTTGTACAAAATAAAAAAATAATTTTTAATGATACAATAGGCTTCATTAGGCTTAACATCGACGAAAATTCAACAAAAAGCGACATGCAACGGAGAAAAATTTCAACACGGGATAAATTAATATATTTTTTCGTACATAATTGGTTATCCGAACAAGCCCAGTCCCCAATTGATTCGGATAAACGACGCTCTACTGTATATATATAAATTACTAAATACTTAATATTAAATATATATAATATTTTTGTAATATATATTTGTTATTAAAATTTGATATTCACATTTTGAACTTTTTAAAAACACATTTATATAAATTACCTTTGTGGCCTGCTGAATATACCAAAATTTCTAATTTGTTTGGCCCATTAGGAAAAAAGATTGGACAACCCTGTCCTAAACCATGTCAAGATCAGGCAGATGTGCACCATGCTTTGTATCTATAGTGAGTATCAACAGCACCAACAAAAATGCATTATGTGATGAAGATCGGATTGTTTTCTATATCATATTGAACATAAAATTGCGAACAAGCAGGAAACAGTTTGTAAATTACAAAATATCATTGAGGTTCAGGAATTATAACTGCCCTTTAACATTGCTTTATGTTTGTGTCTTTTTTTGATTTAATCTGGACATGTGTTTAAGTGGACAGTTTGATTAATCAAACATAATGAACATGTTATTTCTAATTTTATGTTAGATAAGCATCATGTTTAATAATAGTTTCTATTAATTATTTACTGCAAAATGTTAGAATGTAGCATTCAAAATTACCACTGCTGAGCCTACTGGTAAGTTCTAGTAATATGATTTGAATACCCACAGCAAGCTCATTTATTGGCTCAGAGAAAGAACAAACTTGCAGGACCTTTATTCATCCAAATTATTAAACTGTAATAACCACATATACTTTTGAATCCTTTATTGTGAATGTGATTAAGATATTTTTTTTCATCAGTACTCAAAAGTGTTTTAATTTGTTAAACAAAAAGAGAAATGAGATTTATTATTTACCTTCTTAAAGTATTTACTGAATAGGATGTATGAACAATAGAAGGGTCTACTTCCATGTAATATCCTGGATTTTCCCATTTTTCTTCAGCTTGCCAATGCTAAATAATGTTTTGAATAAACCAGTATATAAAGTTTATTTTTCTAACTTATTTGAAAAAATTCATTACAAAATTTACCTGAAAACTATCTTTACTCCCATAATATCCTTCTACCATTCCAAACAGTAATGTATTTGATTTAAAGTTTTTCCCTTCTTTGGGAATCTGTAATTTAAATTCATATATTATCTAAAACCAATAATATTTAATTCTGTAATCAATAATGTATATATCAAATACAAATTAACACTGAATAAAGATATACCTGATTTATTACAATTTAGTGAATATATACATCAGACATTATAGTAAGAATTAAAAATAAAACTTTAAACAAAAATTACATTTAGGCTTATAGGGTTTACATTGTCAAGTAATTAATCAATATGTTTTAATGCATGAGAAGATGGAAATTTTAAGCTGGTTTCTAAGTACAGCTGTCCCTTGATAATCCGACATGGTATGGGACCAAAGGGGTGTCGGATTACAAAAGTATCCGGATTACTGAAAGTGATTACATATTTGGCATTGTTTTGCTAGCAGTAACCTACAATATTCCCTATTCCAACTGTTCGAACAGAACTGCTCACAGAAAACACACGAAATGCATGTCATCGAGTAAGAATTGGGTGGGAAGATTCACGGGGACGGGTACCTTGATGGGAGATGTGTCTGACTACTGAGCATGTCGGATTAAAAACCGTCGGACTATCAAGGGAAAGCTGTACTGCCATGCTTCTGAAGTATAGCAAGGCAACATATTTATACAGACTGCTTAATTCAGAGTGTCATCAACAAATATTACAATAAAGGAAAAAATGTACAGCAGTGGCAATCCAAGAGTATAGAGAGACTCAAGACAAATCTTATAACAAAAATTTAGTATTTATATGAGATGATGACTGGGATCACATACAGAAGAAACTCCATGGTTTTCATATTGTTCAGAAATGATAAGAGCCACTTGGATATATTTCAAATTCTGGGAATTTATAGGGTGTCACACACATCCAATTTGGATACACCCTCAAATACACTGACTCTACATCACAATCTTTACAAGTGAAGGTCAGAGACCAAGTATACAATCAAAAAAGGTAAACGAGAGAACTATATTGACTGCATGTTGTGTTAGAAGTAGATATTTATGTCAAGTTGCAAGAGAAGCAACTTATCCAATACACATTGTTTCAGTTAAAGTATTAAACACACTGAAAATATATAAATCATTCAGGAAGGAAAGGGGGTGTTTTGTTAATTGTTCAATTTTTGTTAATGTTTAAAATTATTCATTTCTAATATTTAATGAATTTAATTTGTATTTTATTTGAATTTCATGTCTCTAGAACACATTTCAAATACTCAAATTTTGTATTTGTTTGGAAGTATAATACTGCATTCCAAAAGTTAGTTTGTTCTAATTTTTGTTCTTTCCAATTTGTTTTTGCTAATGGAATCATTCAAATATGATGTCACTACTTTTAAGTCCTTTATGTACTGTACCTTCTCCCTGTCAAATCTTTCTCCAATTTTTACTCCCTCTCTATGCTGATGTCATGCTTGATATTTCACAGATAGAGATATTAAAGTCAAAGTGTAAAACAGATCTACAGTACATCAATTTATTCATATTCCCTACCACAGCAAGGCTAATTTTAAAATAGGTAATAGAAAAAACAAAAAATCATACAGAAGAAGACCATTCACGAAAGAAGAGTCTGATGACATTAGCTTAGTAGTTATCTAGTGAAAAGTTAGTATGATTTATCCTTATTATTCCATTTCTTTAATCTCAATATGTCAACAATTTTTCCACTTGAATAAAATAAAGCTGTTGATTAGCTGGTAATTACAGTGTGTGGATGTGATAATTCCTAGAACATAACAGTGTTTGAACTGGTAACATATATTGAGATTAAAGTTAATGTTATATATCTTTCAATGATATCTTTATCTGTAATTTATATCCATAAAGGTTAAATTGTTGTCATTGCAATCTACAGTGAATTTAAAATTATGATTGGATTGGATATATGTCACAGCTACATGCTGAAATTTACCAATTCAAGAAATGCATAGCCATTTCTTGAATCTCTAGTACAACCTGTAACAGACATTTGTTTCAGAATCTGTCTAGTTTTTCTGATCACCTCTTAAAATACTAATCTTATTCCTGCAGATGCTAAAAGCAGATGAATGCTTCATCTGTAACAAAACTAGGCATTTTGTATAATGTATAACATCTTATTTTATTTTCTTAAGCTATAAATAGACTACATAGTTTGAGTGTCTGAGATGTGACAGCTGGATGGAAGAAGTGATCAAGGTGTTAGCCTAACACTTGATCCAGGATCAAATCTGGATGAGCAAACCTAGAAATTTATCAAGGAAAGTAAGTTCAAGATATATCTAGTCCTGTCCCTCACCACTCAGTCTCTCCTATTGTGGGGCTGGCCAAACCTACATAAGTATGAAAAAAAGACTGTAGTGCCAGCAGGGTAAAAACAAGCCAAAAATTCTTAAAAATATGTGAAAATTGCTATTGATAACAAGTTTATTCAGTAATCTGCATGTTATAATTTACAGAAGTGTGGAAATATTCAGCTGTTTTGATTTATGCCATATGCTAATAAGCCATTGGAAATTACACAAAATGCATAGTTTCATTAGACGGATTCTGAAATATACACCCATTTCAACATCTGCAGAAATCAGGTTAGCACTCAAAAAGTAACCAGAAAAACTAGACAGATTTGGAAACAAATGTCAGAACTTCCAGAAATAGCTTCTTGAATTGGCAAATTTTAGCATGTGGCTATGACCTGTATACCCAATCCAGACTTAATTTTAAATTCACTGTAGAAATGTCAATGTTAAAAAAATTCTTGGGCTGAGTGTGCATAATGAATAAAGCTCATTTCTTTTCACTCAAATGTCATTGGATTTAAATAAACTCCACTGAAACCACTTGACTGATATTGACCAAACTTGATATGGATGTCAAGTCCAGATCTGAATATTGTAGACCATTTGGAATTCTAATCAGATAATGTCCTTGAGAACTACCAAAGGAAAACTCTGCCATAGATTTAAGCTGGAATATTGAGTGCTTATGAACTGCATACAGCAGTTCAAGTTCTGTTTACAAGCATAAACACACACCACTCAATTTTGTCTTGACATTCCTCAAGTTTTTAAACAAATTAATGTGACAATTGAGTATAAACTCCAGCATATATAGTATAAACATCTCAAAGCCTGATGATATTAAAGCCAAACAATTTGGTATAGTTTAATTTAATAATTTATTATTAAATTAAACTATGTAATTAAATTAACTAATTCAAACCTACCTAATTAAATTGTAAAATAAATAATTTAATTATAATTATTAAATTTAATAAGAGATGGAGCTTAACATCTACCACTAGTACCAAATTACTTAGAATTTAATGATTAATTGTAGCAGAAAATAGCCCAATTCATTACAAAGATCATTGGGCTTTGATTGAACTCAAGCTTAACAGCTCTATATTCATTTGTATATTCCTAAACATCACTGACTGACAACATTGAATAGCTCAAAAACTATTGCTCACAAACTGAATTAAATCCTTTCAAAGCAGTTTGAAAGGAACTGAGTTTCCAAAAGCAGCCACCAAATCAGATATCACCTCTATTTTGAAATACATTAAATAAAGTCCAGATTTAAGCAAAAATCCCACTCAGTTCAATTTGCAGGCATTAAAAACAATGAACTTGATCCTAGTTATTATTTATTTATAAGAATATAACAAAAACAGATCAATTTTAATTGACAATATAATAATAATATTATAATCATTGACTATTATAATTTAATCAGATAATTTCAAATATATCTTATATTTATTTATAGTTTTTAAAAAGTACATACTTGTTCCCCAATATATGATAAACCACTGAAATGCACAGTCCATTCAGTTAAACAGAAGACTTCACCATTCTTATGATACCAAACTTTGACTGTTATATCTTATATTCAGTTAAGATAAATAATTCATTTGTAAAATATAACCATCACAACTGAAATGATTATAATGAATTTGTATTATAATTAAGAGTAGCATATAAATGTTATTTAATGATTCATACAATTTGAATGGAATTATATTACTAATACACACTGCCAGAAGTGTGTATTAGTAAATAAATCAAAATGATAAATAATTATAAAAATTTATCAAGTTTTTTTCAGAAATTACAAAAGCATATATTTACATATATAACTACTTGTGATTTTATCTGTCCTGAAACAACTCCATTTTTAAATTGTATGAAGAAAAAAAATAATGCTGCTTAAAAAGTTTGAGAAGTTCAATTATTTATTGAAATGGAATGTTAAAGGTCCAAAAGCATTTACTTTTCATACTATGATTATGTCTTTGACTAATCACCAATATTTTAAAATTTATGTACAATGTTATAAAACCTATAGAGTACTCGCAACTGTCTAGATGGGTTTATTAATTTGACAAAGCTGTTCCTGAACAAACAAAAACAAAACTTTAAATACCACTAACATTAATGAAAACTTTACATTTTTGAATATAGTGATACCTCGACTTACGCGAACCCAGAGTTACGCGATCTTCAAATCTTGTCGATTCATCTTTTGTTTGAGTACCACACAACTCTTGATTACTCATTCCCTCCACACTATTGTTCAACTTACATGTTCAGACGTGTCGTGCAGAATTGACACACAGATACAATTTATTTTGTGTTATTTATTTCTGTGTTTGTTATATCTATGGAGACTCGAGAGACTATGTGGTGATTTCTTGTAACAATGAATGAATCAAAAGACGAGATAAGATTAACGAGAACATTTATTAGCTTACATACATCCGACTTGGATTTTACACACATTGAGAAATTATACTCTGACTTACGTGGTTATCGCTTGTCCCACCTATCGTGTAAGTTCGGGGTATTACTGTATTATCGTTCTAGCATTCCATTTTGAAATTTGTTTCATTAAAAAATCTCAGCCAGGCCTTGGAAAAGGCCAAAAATGTTCAAAGTTTTTGTTAAAGTAAAGTTACTGGTATTTAATGGTTTTGTTTTTGTTTGCTTAACTCTAGTAATTTGAAAAGGAGATATTTTTAATCTGTTCCTGAACACATTAGAAATTAATTTTCTCTTTTTATGTAATTTATATATTCATCTTTTTGTAAAAATATGAATATTTAAGTTCTCAAATAACAATAAAGAATTATAAGATTAGTAAATGATATAGGATATAATTTCAATATTGAATACACTATTAAATTTATGTTTTGTACTTTACAGTGGAACCTCTATCTTCATCAAGCTCTATATTTGTAATTTGTCCCATTTTGATGACTTTCTCCCTGCATATTCATCAGTATTTTGTATTCATCATCATTCCCAACATCGGCAGTAGTGCTACAATCTCATGCTCACACTGATCAGCTAACTGTGTTAGCTTTGTGTTGCCAATTTAGCTAATTTTTTGCTATTTTTAGATTTTTTTAGCCACTAAAAATTTGTAATATTAGTGCTAATTTTATAGTGTAAATATTAGTGCTAATTTTTAGATTTAGTGGCTTTATAAACAATCTAGCTATGCAAATTACCTAAATTATAATGGCTTAGTTATTTTTATGATGCTATCTAGCTATAAAAATCAAACAATTTTAATGGAAACAATATGACTTGAATATTTTTATTAAAATGTCTAGCTATAAATTTGAAGTTTGAGTTGGCAACACTATGGCAGCTAGCTGTAGTTAATCAGTCTCGTTTGTGTGTGTTCTTGGTTTCTCACATTGATTATTTTCAAAAACTCAAGTTCCAATGGCTCCAACAAAGTGCACTGAAAGAAAAACAGCAAAAATGGAAAGCTGTTAGAACAACAATAGAGATAAAAAAAATTATTGCTAAGTCTGAAAAGGGACAAAGTAGAGAGGTTGTGACTGAAGTTTTCATCTCTAAAATGTGAATGTCAAGCATCGCCATCTTACAAGATGGTGGTGCTTGAAGTGAAACTTGCATTCCATTTGAATGGATTGCCGAGTATTATTCCAATGACGTTCCAAACACCATTGTCAAATTTCTAGGCTTACAAGTTGGCGGTGTTCAATGTTCACATTTTAAAAATGTAAACTTTGGTCACAACCTCTCTAGTGTTTCCAACTTAGCCAAAGAATTTAATATGACAAGATCATAATTGGAATTACCTAATGTTTTAATTGATGGTATATCTTCTAAACAATAATAACCTTTCTTCTTCTTCCCCTTCTATCACTATACTGTATTTATTGAGTACAATAAAGATAAAGTTTTACAAACAACAGAATTTTTATTCTTGTATCTTTTTTTAGGATGGAACGGGTTAATTGAATATCAGTTATTTATTATGAGAAAAACTGTTTCTATATTTGTCATTTTCCATATTTGTTAGATCATTAGGAACAGATTAATGACGAATATAGAGATTCCACTATATATGTGTGAGTGTGTGTTAGTCATAGTATACTGAAAATAATATATGGATAAATTTGTGTGTAATCAGGAGCATATCCACAAATGCTTAAGCCCTTCTCATTGACAAAAAAGTAAAAAATTTGTTTGAACTTGAAAACCATATTTTTTATAAAACATTGGAAAATATGGTTTATTGGGCAATCCACAATACAATCGTCTTGTACATACTAATAAAACATACTTACAATTATTCAAATATTTTTGAGTTCTTTGGTCTCTTCTGAAACTGAAATTAATCATATCAAAAGAGAATTTATATGATCAGGATATTTAAAATCTTTATAGATTTTAATTTTTTAAAGTTTTACTATACAGATTCCAAAATCTGTATAGTGAAACTTCAGAAAATTATTATTATTATAAAATATTAGATATTTTATTATATTATTAACTATTTTATAACAAAACAGATCAATATGATTTGATGATAATGTACTCATATCAATATTTTTGTTTAAAGGATACAAGATATAGTTTTATTCACATTATCTGGAAAACTAGATACTTCAAAACTCTTCCAAGATGGATTCTGAATTAAAAGAGTATCTACTATAAATGTTAAAAACTATCATATTTAAAAAATTATTTTATCCTATCCAACATTAAATACATTCAAAATGTAATCTAAAGCAGTGATTCACAAACTTATTTGATCTGTGGATCACTTATGCTCCCTTCATTTCTTATCCTGTAATCACCACCTTAGATGTATGTCATTCATTTTGTCTATCCAGTAACCTAAAATAAAAGGTGTGCCATACATAAAAATTTTCTTTCCTCTAATAGCATAAAGTTACATTTTGGATAAATAAGTAATTCAGTTAGCAGGCCACCCAACCACCCAATGAATGCTCACAGACAACCAGTAGTCCATGGACCATAATTTGAGAACCACTAGTCTAAAACACTTCTGTTCTAAATAATTAATTTTACATTAATTTAAAACTTACAAAATACAGCATAAAATTTTACAGTAAAAATTACAGTTAAACTTCAAATCATAATATATTATGATTTTATCTTTGAAATTGTATTTCCTGTTTATATTTCATGAACTTTAAACATTTTATACTAATGTAATATTAGTTATATTATTGATATGGATGAAAGTGTTTTTACAATAGCAATGATGCATATAATTACTAACATAATTGAAAACAAATATTTCATCTTGTTTTAATCTATCTGTTTCAAATATCAGTACTTTTTTGATTATAACTGTAGTCTATTTGTATACAGTCAACCCCCCTATAACACTGTTGATTATTCCATTTTATATGAATTCCATGTTATACAAATGTGTGCCGGGCTGTGAACAGCTCATGTATTTGTAAAATCTAAGTGACTTGTACAACATGGAGTTCATATAAAATGGAATAATCAACAGTGTTATAGGGGGTTGACTGTATTTAATGTTTGCCACTTTAGAAGTCTCTTAATTATTAATAATATTTAACATTCAACTTACCTGAGAATTATAAATTACTTCACTTTTATAACATGCTAGGAAAAAAATTTAATGTTAATAAAATATGTAGAAAATAATTTGTTATAAATCATATACTTCTTAAAATCTAAAAAACTCTCAGACAACAATTCAAAAATGTTCATTAAATAATTTTCTAATTAACTAGCATCTCAACCAAATATTTGAAAATTCCACAAATTCTAACAAATAATTCATTCATTATATGTTATGTAATGTCTCTGTATGTATGTATATTAATAAATACTTAGAGACAACCCATAAGTAGACACCTTTATTTTCAGACATGGTCTTATCTCACAGTATCTATTTGATACAAATAACACATGCATATTAAAACCTAGTTGTCCCACCACTTGCTTTCTTCAAAGCCTCAACCCAGTCAGATGTGGAAACAATGAGTTCTGCTATCTTGATATCTTGGTTTGTGAAATGTTGAACCATTTGGCATGTAAACAATCTAAAAGCTCTCCACAGAAAGCAGGCTTTTGTGAAAGTCATTGCACTGCACTATCTGGCAGATTTCAGACATGTTTGATGGGATTCATGTCAGGTGACTGACTGGTCCAAAGAAGCTTACAGATATTTTGTTTCCACCCAATTCTGGGTCTTTTTAGCAGCATGACAAGAAGCTATGTCATCCGTAAACAATGGACATTTCATCCATTGGCCCACCAGAGAATATTGGCAGAAGACTCTTCTCAGATATGGCAATGTATATTTTGGAGTTAATACTGTTGAAATTTAATGTATCTATTTACTTATTGGTTATCTCTGTATAAATACAGAATATTTAAAATTTGCTAAATGTATCAATTAATTGTTAAAAAATTTAACAAAATCAGACAATAAATTGATATTTTTCAATACAATGCTACTATCTTTACTCAATTTTAACTCAAAAATTTTTATTTGAGTCATCTTAAAAACTTTCCAAGATGCTGGAATAAGTGGGGCATATCACCAGATGCTAGTGTCTGGTTGACAGATTATTGCAATTCTAAGGATTTAAACTCTCAATCAGTTATTAATGAAGCATATAAACATCAAATATATTTTACATGTTCCTGTTAAATGACAAATATCTGAAGTATTAAATATAACTCTTTAGTATTAAGAACATAATAATATAGCAAAAATTAATAGCAATTCTAACTTGGCATTTATACAGATAAAAATACCTAAAAATGTACTTGATTGATGATTGCTAGTCCTGCTGTAGATATATATGTTATATTATTTGAAAATATCAGAATTTCAGTTAAAACTTCTAAAAAAAAAATAATAGAAAGCTACTTTTCTAATATCAAATGCAGAATTTATGCATAAATATAGAATAATCTTCACTTACTTTAACTTCCTTAACATTCATAACTAAAATATTACTGTTTATTAATCAAATACTTTATTCATCATTGACTGTAACCACTAAATATGTGAAGACAACACTTTGCAGAAAAAGAAACTGTTATTGTAATGTGAATTTAACAGTATAAAATATACATCTTATCATTGTATAATTCTTATTCAATTATTTAATTATTCTATTAAGAACAATTAAATAATTAAAAACACATGACGACAATTTACAGAAACTATTACAAGGATGATGCATTAATAACCTGATGATAACTGTAAAGTTATTTCAGTACTGAATTTCAAATTTAACTGTATAACAGAAAAATAACTGATTGGCTAAAATAAATTAAAACTAAGATTTAAAATATTGATATCTTGAATATGAGAAGAATAGTTCATTGAATAATGTTTATTTCTCTTATCCATGCAATATTTAAAAGTTTATAAGTGTAACACTAGAATTTTTTATTTATTAGTATGTATAAGTAAAAAATTTTCAACAAAAAGTTCTATGCATTATATTCCTATCTTTAGGAATAGGTAATATTACTGAACACATCAAGTTAGTATATCTGTACTTTTTAAAGTATCTTTCTTTGTAAATACTAAAAGTATTTGTTTGTACAGTAATACAAATTTAAAAGTTCACCACAGATTTCTTTGCTAACATTCTTCACATATTTTCTTACAACCAATCTGTAACCAATTTTAAGATAATTTAGCACTGAAAAAGTTTATTTTATAAAAATAGTGAATTAAAACAAATTTTGAGTAAATAGATTATAAGTTTTCAGTTTCATATTTTAATTATTTATCATCATTTACACTATCTGCATTAGATTATCCATTTAGCAATTTTTGTGTGTACGGATGAATCTGATAAAATAGCTAAGTTACTTCACAAAATATATTTCTTGCAACCTTCCTTTTATTGATTTTAGTTTATTACAAAGTTTAAAAATAAATTACAAAAATTATTTTTAGTAGTAGAATTTGTCATCAGAAATTAGTAACTATACAAATCCTCTTATATTACTCATGTGTGTTTGCTCTATTCTAGATTATAAATATAGTGTTTGTTTAGGGACTCAATACAGTAATCTTATGGTGTTTTTTGTTAAAAATTGTGATTTAATTTAATAGTTTCTATCAGATAATCAAGTTTTTATCACCCAAAACCACATGATTGCAAAGATAAGAATATTTTATCTCCTTGTGATCAATAATTGTACCTAAAAACAAAATGTAATTCAGATAGTTATAATTAATTTAATTAAAGTTAATCAAATTTGTTTACCTGGTGATACACAATTATCATGTAGAGTAAAATGTAGCCCAGTTTTTGAATCACAGTCAGCTGTATGAGAGGGTAGTGAAAGATTTCTCAAAGAAATATTATGCAAGTGATGTAAACGATGCTGGAAAAAATATATATAATGATTTATAACAGTGCTTAATTAAATTATAAAGGGATAGATTAATATTTCTTATATATTAAAAATAGCAATAAATTTATGCTTGAAATAACTTTGTTGTTGTTTCGATAATATAAAAACTATCATTTAAAATAATTTCATTTAATTTATTAAACAAAAAAAATTACAAATATTCTGTTATTTAAAACAAAACAAAAATGTATTTTTGATTTTAAATATTGCTGAAAATAATTTAATTTTGTATCTTTATAGGGAAATCTAAAGAAATTTTTAAAATATTTTTAGATTAATTTACAATTAATTTTCAAATTAAGCAAAACTAAAACAGAACACAAATAAGTTTTTCTCTGTTTTCTTTATATATTTTTAAGTAAATTAATGTGACAAATTTCATTAACGTAAATGTAATTATAAAATTCTTTTTCATCTTTAAATCTAACAGATTCTCCAGTCTATACTATCTTTACAAGATCTGTATTAAACACAAGTATCTGGAAGCTAACAAATTTTCCATTGCCATAATTCAATGCATTTATCAAATAAATAAAGAAGACATTTGACAATTCAAAATCTTCCACACTGCAGGTGAGTTCTAAACTATAAATGATTTTATCATCAATACAGAAAAAATAGTTAATCAGACTACTGAATCAGTAACTGATAATTACTCTATTAGTAAGTACATAGTTTGTCAAAGCATTTTTATTTCTTATATACAAGTTTTTGTAAAGTTTTTGAAAAAATATATGTAAGAATTAAAGTTAATTTAAGAGAGTACATTTGTTTAATTTTTCTGAATAAACATTAATTTTAAATAATAATTATGGAATTTGGCTGAAAGGTAGATGAATATTCCACCATCTACCTTTGCACAATCCAATCTTGATTGAATTTGTAGCAATCCAAAGGTAGACTGGCACACCAGTTTAAGTTATAATCAATGATTGGAAACTTTTGAATTTAATTAATTTAGAAATTATTATTCTACCAGCAATATTGGTAATTTAACTGGTATTGCTTCATTTACATCAAAGTAAATTGATAAACATTAATCTTAACCTAAGATGCTAGCATGCATTTACTATATGGAATTTGTTCTAAAAGATCAGTAATTAATTTAATTAAAAATATACTGAAAATCCAACAGTTAAATTTATGATTAATTTAATTCAGACATTGGTTATTGTTTATTTATACATACAAACATCCCTACAAACCCGATGTAATGCAATAACTCACAAACACCTGCCATAAATCATCGAGCTATAATTTGGAATAAATAATTCTAAATTACAAATGAATCTGGCATTAGTGGGAGGCGTTAGACTCCATCTTGTACTAAAATTAATAATTACACATTTAATTAAATAATTTACATTAATTTTAATATGAGATGTCAACTAACACCTCTCTCTAATGCCAGATTCATTTGTAATTTAGAATTATTTATTCCAAATTATAGCCTGATGATTTACAGCAGGTGATGGTGAGTTATTGTTTGTTTATGTTATTTTGATTTATTTTTAAATTAAACTGACTTATTTAAAGAAAAATTTTGATAATTAAATAAAATTTAGTTTTTTTTTTATGACAACTAAGTTTCTTTGTTGACAATCCACCTCATGAGTACCAAGAGGACCTTTTAAATCATACCTATCATGGGTTTACTCAGGCCCAGAATGGAGGCAGCCAGGTGGTAAGGACCTGACAAATTCAAAACAAACCTTTACAGGACCTGACAAATTCAAAACAAACCATCCCCAAAAGATTCCAGGGGCTTTTCAATCATCTAGATTTGATCCCCGATCCTTAGAGTGGAGTGGATGCCTTAACAACGTTGGCCATCTGTCCATCCACTAAACTGTTTTTTTTATTATTGATAAATTCTATGCAACAAACAACATTACTTATGTTAGTTTTTATAATTTGTTAACTGATCATAATTCAACAATTTTTTAAATTATTACTGAAATCTTCATTAAATGTCATTTCATTTAATGTCATTTTGTTATACTGTTGAGGAAAGTACTGTTGTAATCATTTACAATTATTGCTGCTAAATTTTCTTTATAAAAAGTAAAATTGGTTCTACAAGATGGGAATTAAGTAAGGTAGGTTTGCAAAAACTCGATATTCAGTCTAAGGTAAAATTGGTTTTGTTTCATGTTGTTTCACTTTACACCAAAATTTCCAAGAATCTATTGAAAACATTAAACAAAGACTAGCAATATATCGAAATATCACTGATTTTAAAAGGAATAACAGCCTTAATAATGAATTGAATATGACAATAAATTGATATAAAACAAATCACACTAGACAAAGCATCTACGTATATTTCTAGTCATTACTTTGAATCAAGTAACCAATAATACTCACTTGCTGTGTAATTAAAGGAACGTAGCATCGTCTAATTCTTGTATCAAAATGAAATTCAGTTCCCATGTTTTGCTTCAGAAAGTAATTAGATGATTATAGCATTATTCTTTCTATAAGAAAATACATTCAAACACTGAATATTAACATCTACATTATAAAAATTGCATTTCGGATGATTTGATATTTTCTCTATGTTTTTTTCTTAATTCTTTGAAATTTGTTTCCTGAAACAAAAAAAAAAGTTAATAGATGTTTCACAATTGTATAAATACTAATTTTCAATAAATTATAAAATTAAATAAAGTGGTTTTCATTAAAATTTTGTTTTGCAATAACAGGATGCATATTTAAATTCTACTTCAGGAAAAGATTTCTTTTTAAGGCAGCTGTAATATCAAGAGAGCTTATAACCAAGTGATTTTACTATCATATTTAGTAAATTAATACATTATAAAGACCTTAAATTGGTCTTGATTAGCTTTATATGCTGTTTAATTACATGTTATTGTTCATTAGAATAATCATTTGAATTAAGCAAATAAGTTTGTGAAACTCAAAACGGTACATTCTAATGATCAATAATAGATAATTAAAATACGCTATACATAGTGTGTTTGTTAATAATGTTTAATAAAATAAAAATCAATAATTCAAGAATCATTGAACAAAAATTAATTAATAGCAAATTAAAATTAAATGACACTTGATATTTTGCTAAGCAATAAAAAGACACATCATCAAATCAGCCACTGGATTATTTATTTATTGGGATATAATAAAAGTATCGGACTCAAAGCAATTTGGCTAGAGGCAAGCAATGAAGCAATCATCTGACGTTAAATAATTAGATATAAATTAACTTTCAATTTTGAAAATTCTAGAAGGAAAGATCAACCTGGAGTAAAACATGAACCCACAACTCCTGCTTATTACACAAATGCATTGTCAGTTATGTTAAGCAAACCTCCAATCTTTGCTTCCATAGCTTTGGAGGAAGAGCAAGATTAAATAAATCAATTAATGATATATTAATTGATTTGCTGAAATTCTTAATATATTAAAGTTTAAATATTCATTTATTAACTATAAAATTATTATTTAACATATGTAATATGTTACACACTTTACTAACATATCAAAACAACAGATCCATCACAGCTGGTAAGTTATAATTCTTCAGTTGGTTGGCTAAAACTGTCTTTACACAAGAAAATTTTCAGTTAGATTTTTGCTAAACTGTAGAAATAAATCCTGCTATTTGAGATTTTTTCTGACAACATATAACCGAGTGCCAATCATATCTGAAAGAGCAAAAATGCACTCTCATTCATTGTACAGAGTGTCGATTGAGTGAATTTTGAAAGTAAAATTAGGTATAAGCTACAATAGAAGTATGGTATACAATTTGAAGATAAACACAATTATACAAACTTTTTATACAATTATAAAATCTCCATATATGCTCCTCTCATATCTAAACAATATTCAATTCCTTGACATAGAGCCAATAGCATCCTGTATGCATATACAAAGTTCATTGCAGTCACTAATTTTGGTACCAGCATAAACCCTGTACTTCACTTATTCCCAGAAGAGGAAATCTGGAGGCATAATACCAGGATCATATAGCACCACAACTCAATTTTAAGAAAAACTTATGAAGTTGCTCTTACTCACACAAAACACATTAAATACATTGATCTTTATGCACTGAAATTTGGCAGTGATTTGAAATGTGTCAGTCTCAATCAGTACATTTTGTTTATATGATAAAAACTGTGTATAATGATCTCTTACACACACACACAATTCATTTTAAAATCAATGTGAAATGTTACTTTTTTTTCCATTAAGAGCTATCAGACATTACAAAGATTTGTTTATGCGTACAACTGTAGTAGCAGATAAAATTTAAAATGTAGATATGTAATAACTCAAAATAGAATATAAAAAAACTTATTAACTAATCAAATTATCAACATTACAAAAAATATATAAAAACAAAATTGACATCAGAAACTTCACAAATTTATATTTAACATTCTCTGCAAATAAATAAAAGTCAGATTAACAAATAATTGTTTATCCCGAAGTAAAAGACAATTGTGAAATATTTCTAAGATTTTTTTAAAGACCTTTTACACGCTTAAATTTTTCAGAATTAGAAATTTCATCTGCAGAAGATTCAAAATGTCAACATTAAAATGTTTTGAAAAAACTAAATTAATATAAAATCAAATTATAACTTCATATTTTACATAACTTATACACACAATTTTAATTTCTTAGTAATTTTTTTTTTTAGTAATATTATAAAATAGACATTTATATTTTCTTTTAATTCTTTGACTAAATATGCTAGTGCGAAAGTTCAAAGTTTACACATTACACCATTTAAATAATAATAATGAAAGATTATAAATTTATCATCTATTTTTGCATTTTAGTTTTGAAAACAATCTGCGACTACTATCGGTATTTCATATAAAACTGTAGTCGTCTAACTCATTATTTCTTACTTCTCTTCTTGACGAATAGTTTTAACTTTAAAACTTAGAAATGATCTTTTAATCTTTTTAACTAATATTCTTCATATATTAATCTTTATTTTTTAAAGCATCTATACTATTATTGAACCGACTGGTATCATACTATGATTTATACTTTAATATTTTTGATGTCTTGTATTATTCAAGTTATGAGGAGACTATTTATATTTGTTCTGTCATTTTTTCTAGACCATTTGAAATAATATTGCTTTGCTTTCTCCTCTAATTCATTTTTTAATTATGAGAATTTTATGTCCTATAAATGTGCTCTAAATAGAGTTCTCTGATGGTATATTAAAATTAATTAAAATCTTTATGGAAAAAATAGAAGAAACAGGAAAAAAAAAAAAGCCATAAGTTTTTTCTTAAAATATCTAAAAAATATGTTGTCTAAAAAGTATGTTGTCTAAAATCTAAAATTGCTTTTATTGTATGTAATTCATTTTTTTTTTAATAATTTAAATTCTTTGTTGTTCTTAACAGATAATTTATAAGCAATTAATAGCTTGTTAATAGCTTATAAATTAGGGTTTCTCATTTTCTGGTCTTTTGCTTGTCCCGGAATTTCGGGAAAAAAATGAACTGTTTCCCAGGATATAATTAATTTAAAATAATTAATACATTGTAATGACATTCTACACAATGGAAAAGAACCCCCAACCAGAACAGCAAAGAATTTAAATTATAAAAAAAAAAGGAATTACATGCAAAATTTTAAGTGTTATTCTATTAAATACAAGCTAATGCTTAATCACAAAAAACAAATTATTTGACAAATTATAATTTGTATACTTCTATTTTTTTATTTTTATTTTCCTTAAAGGATTATTCATTATCAAAAAAATGTAATCTCAGGCACTTCCCTTGCCAAAGTTGGAAATCAATAGACATTTATAATTTCAGTTGTAAATAATTCCATATATTTAAGACAAAAATATTAAAATATTTCTCAAATAAAACTACAAATAATTAATAATCTCGTTAATAAATAAAATTAATTTCTGGTAATTCCATTTTATACATTTCACTTCTTTTAATAACAGGAATTAATTTCAACAACAAAAATTAAAAGTTGGTCTCATTCTTATCACTAAATCACTCTTGCATCACTAGAAAAACATAAAACTAGATAAAATAAGATTTTAAAAGTGATTTTGATAATTATTATAAATTTTTTTCTAACAAAGATTTTTTTAAAATTTCTCTGAAAGTTTGTTGCAACTTATTTTTGTAATAACACATAAAAATCTGTTTCAAACCACTTCAAAAGACTATAAAATAATACCTTTGAGTCACTAAACACTAGTGTGATGAAATTTAAAGTCAGAATATTTACAGGTAGCTATTTGTCCCCCTTCCATTTAAACTTAGGATTACAAACAAAATTAAATATTGGTCATAACTTCTATTTTTAAACTGTAAACAAAAAACTGCTTTACCTCAGAAATGACTACTGAATTCTATACTTTTATATTACTAGAAATCTATTCAATAGTGAATGAATTAGTACAATTTCTGTCTTTAATGAATTTAAAAATAATTTTTTTTTTTCATTTTCAGACTTTAAGAATATTAAAAATTTAAAGAAAATAAAAGCCCAGTGATGTGTTCAAAGTACAAAATTCATATGAAACAACTCTGAATTCAATATAACAACCAAATGTTTTCATGCAAGAGACCATATCTGTCAGTAATTTGATACTGTCTGATAAATTCCAAAATTCTGTTAAAATGCCGAGTATCATAGTTACCAACCGTAAATTATATCTAATTGAAAATTAAGTTAAATACTAGACTCAAATAAAATACAAATAACAAAGTCAAGAAATATTAAACTCATTTAAGGGGTTAATAATTTATGTATTTATGTAATTAATATATGTAGTATTAATTTATGTTGTTTCTATTCTTATGGGACATTTTAACTGTTTCATCAATAAGTAGCAATCTCTTACTATATAACCTTATTTAATGAGCATACATAAATTAAACTTGCACAAAATTTATGTTTCAAATAAAATATTTGAATTTTGTTTTTACATAATTTAATCCAATATTAAAGTGCATTAAAGATTTTACAAAACAATACTTTAACGTAGAAATTAATTATACAGAAAACTCAACAAAATAAAATATAAACAGAGTAGAAATGACACAAGTTAGACAATTTCTACAAAGTCAGCTAAAGTAATTCCTCCTCAACTCCTAAAATTTCATCATCTCAAAAATTTCAATTACAATTGATTATTAAACTCACAAATCAGCAAAATAAATGAAATTTGATTTATATTCATTTATTTTGTCAACTGTATAAAAAATTAGGACATATCCAAAACAGTTTCATATATAAGATGCTGTTGATGAATAAATTAAAACTTACTTTAAAATAGACAAACTATAGACTAGACTATTAGTTGGTTACTTTTAGATAACATAATGTAACTGACAATACACCTGTATTATCAGTGCAATGAGAGATTGCACTCTGTAAATACTAACCATGTCTATTTTATGGGAGATAGGGTGGCAAGACGAGATATTTCTGTGGTAATTTTGTTACTTACAAGAGTACTTACACCACAAGAGTTTTATGTTACTATACATCAATTTTCTTCATAAAGACCATTTGCATAGACAAAAAAACCCTTTTTAACCTGGATGATAATTGTGATAATAGGGGAGATTACGGATTTAAAGTCAGTCACACACATCATTACTTCAACAAAAACCATTTTCCAGAGATTCTCGGGAATTTTTTCCAAAATAAGGAGCACCTCTGTCAAAAAAGGAAAACTTTTAAACGAGCCTCCCCTTTTTTTTGTCAGGCTGGAAAAACAGTACGCAACAAGCACAGGTTTACAGTCGACAAAACATCGACGACAGGATGAAACATCTAAGGAAGGTTCCGAAAGTCGACAGTGCAAACGGTAACATTCGAGTGCCAAGCAAGTTTAAGGAAGCCCCGGAAAGAGGTTTAAAAACAAAACTAGTAGGGAAAAGTTTTGACGGAATTATCCCGTCCCATCACCCCACTTCCCCAAAAACCAGACCGGTTAGTATCGACCGAGCAGAATCTCTCATCACTCCAACCATACACAAACTAGTAAAAGTAACTTCTACCATAATTCCATTAGCTCAGATACAAATGCAGTTCTGAATGATGCAGTTGCGACCTTACCAGAGCCACGGGAATAACAAACTAAAATTTTGGTGTCCAAACTCCTCATTCAGAACTGCAATCGTCATTATTTAAATTGCCATCATATAACCTTTAAAGAATAAAATATGTAAAGTAATGATGATAAATATATTAATTAATATTTTATGCAAATTGAGGGATAAATCTAAGTGTATCTGCGTGTGCTAAGTATAAAACCTGATTAAATAACCTACTGACACACATATACTGTTTCCTAATTAGCATAAATGAAGCGGGTAACGGATATATAATAAACTATACGAACCATTTTATAAATACGTAAGTTATTATACAATTTTGATTAATTTCTTAAATAATTTATTCAGTTTTCTCCGATATTACGGAAGAAACATCGCATCCAGTCCATTTAACGACTTTGCTCATCCACCCACTGCTGCACGGTACACATACGAAGCGACCAGACGATGGAAACGGTAAAAATAGCCAAACATTATAAATATTCCAAATATTTTTTTCCTTGCAAAACATTAGCTAATAAATATTTATTATTTAATAACGCATAATTTGAGAATTTTATAAATATAAAGTATTAATTTTTAGAAAGTTTTAAAAAAATCGATTGTATGGAGGCGAGGAATCTCGTATCGTGGATGTCTAAGCGATTAAGTAAACGAACCAATAGCATAATTGTTTCTCATACAATGGATTATTTTATTGGTTTGCTTGCTTAGTTTCGTATGAAACGGACTACGCTATTGGTTTATTTAGCTGCTTGTTATTTAAAAGGGCTTCGTTCGCATTTCGTCATAACGGAATTTCGTTCTTCTTTCCGAAATAACAGATTTTTTTCCTGTTATTTCGGAACATATTTAACATATTTTTCTTGGATGAACTGATGAGAATATGTCAGGTTTTGTTCCTTTTTTATTTGACTTAGTACATGACTATAATACCCATGGGTTCGATTTTCATGTGATTTCGATCAAACCTACAACGGAAACGGCCGAGCGGTAAGTGAGAAGGAGCACGATATATTCGGGACAGACGAATCCCAAAATTTCTTCGGGTTTATTCGACCGTCCGAATTTCCCAGATATTTGTATTCTACAACAATAAGCGTTAGTTTACCGTTCTGGGACGCAAAATCCTGCACGAGCAAAATTTTGAGCTTTTGTGCCGGTACAAAAATAAAAATGCATCGGCCGGGAATCGAACCCGGGCCGCCCGCGTGGCAGGCGAGCATTCTACCACTGAACCACCGATGCTTAGATAATACTTTTTCAAATCATGCTTTTATAATGTCATCGACCCGTATTTAAAACTGGTTTTCCTCTCTTCTATATGAAAACAACCCGTCTTTTTTCCGTATATACTGTATTAGCATTAGTTAAATATAGCAACCGGTTAAACTATAAGTGTTGTATGATATTATTCTCAAATAATGAATTGCAAACTGCCTCGTTAACCGATCTGACAGTTTAATGTAGTTAATATGGCAGGGTATATACTGGTACATTATAATATAACTAGTCCGTCATTTTAATTAATTAATCAATAAGTTGGCCCAGATACAAAGCAATACATCAAACTCCGGCCAGATCACCAAAAAAAACCCTTAAAATTTAGTATTTTATGTAAGAAAGTGGCGTAAATAAAGTTGCAAAACAGAACTTTCTATATTGATTTTAATCATACATTTTTATGGTTGAGACCCGACATTTGTTACGGGCAGTGGTGATATTCAGCGGGTTCGCACAGGTTCGGCCGAACCCGTTGTTAACATTTTCAAAGTTTTCCGAACCCGTTGTTAAACACACGTAACATTTCTCAGTGATTTTGTTTCGTTTAAAAAATATATTAAAATATACGTATTATACTCTGTAACACTACTAAACTAGAGCCTTATACCCTGTTCGCCTAGTGCAACCTCCATCGACGGTTCCAATCTCGACTAAAACGAGGTTCAATCGCGATCGACTCGAGAGAGTTCTCGAAACTAGGTCCAGTCATAAGAGAGATCCCACAATCCCACGTGCGCGAGAAAATACAAGATGGCTGCGGAGCACGTTTCGGGCTATCAACAGCGAAGTAAGAAAGATATTGTATTTAGAAAGACGATGACATCTGTCTATTTTTACAATAATACCTAACGATAAAATAAATGATTTAGAAAAGTTTTTCTTGTTTAACTGCTTTTCCTATGACTTTTTCTGATTAAAAAAAAACCAATTTTTATGTTTATAAAATATTTTGAATGAAAAATATAAAAATATGTACAAAATAAACAATTTTGAACGCTCTTTTTTATTATTTATAAAAAAAAATATATATTTCTGGCATAAACAATGTTAAATTTTAACTGACTTAATTTTGCGAACGCATCTGTTTTATTTATATGGATATCTTAAGGTCAGTTTTTGCGCTAATGTTGCTAATGCACCATTTGAGCGAAAAAAATTGCTAAGGAAAAATTTTCTGTTAGCGAACCCTTTGTTAAATATTTCGAATATCACCACTGGTTACGGGCCTTATTTCATCTCACTTGAGCCTTGATTACATAATTATAAAGCTTATAAATTTTGTGATGCTATATTATATTGTTTTAACAATTTTTAAATTACTTCCTTAAACCGTTAAGGGAATCATTTAATAATACAGTATAAGCATAATCGAACATATTGTATAATAACGGCCGACTCCCAACAACTACGCCGAGTAAATTTTTTTCATGAACTGTTCTTTTTCAACTTTTTGCATGCAAAATAACCTCTGAATAACTGCCATTTTTTAAATATTCTTGTCAGTGGCCGCGTTTAGAAGTTTGTCTGTATATTTATTTATTTACATGTAA
>NW_019384360.1:156577-189289 GCF_000671375.1 Centruroides sculpturatus | reverse complement strand
GCATAGAGCCTTTACTACATGAAAATGAAAATTAATGAATACACTGTGTACAGTAATTTACCTGATAAGACAGACCTCAGAAAAATACTTTATGAGAGCTTTTATACTTTTATAAAGCTGTCTATAATGAAAATTAATTAACTAAGAATTTTTTTGCCCTGCCAGGGTGTGGCCGAGTTATCCGGAGTGCCGGGTTATCGAGAGCCGAGTTTTCGAGGTTCTACTGTATTTTATGTAAGAAAGTGGTGTAAATAAAGTTGCAAAACAGAGCTTTCTATATTGATTTTAATCATACATTTTTATGGTTGAGACCCGACATTTGTTACGGGCCTTATTTCATCTCACTTGAGTGTTGATTACATAATTATAAAGCTTATAAATTTTGTGATGCTATATTATACTGTATTGTTTTAACAATTTTTAAATTACTTCCTTAAACCTTTAAGGGAATCATTTAATAATACAGTATAAGCATAATCGAACATATTGTATAATAACGGCCACCCAACAACACCGTGTAAACGGCGGCCATTTTTTTCATGAACTGTTCTTTTTCAACTTTTTGCATGCAAAATAACCTCTGAATAACTGCCATTTTTTTAATATTCAGTGGCCGCGTTTAGAGGTTTGTCTGTATATTTATTCATTTACATAATTATTATTTTATTATAATTTTCAAATCAAATTTATTATAAAGTTTTAATTCAAATTTATCTTTACTGTTTATGATTTATTCGTGTCTTCAATATAATCTGGACCCATCCGTACTCCAGACCCATCAAGAAATAATTTCTGGAGACGTATTTTAAGATAGGTAAGATCTTGCTGGTTTTTAGATTACGAGCAAGACCAAGAATATTTAATTTTGAACACGTGTTCATACCCGCTGTTCGTAAAAACATTGCTTAAACCGCGCAAAATAAGAATGCATCGGCCGGGAATCGAACCCGGGCCGCCCGCGTGGCAGGCGAGCATTCTACCACTGAACCACCGATGCTTGAATAATACTTTTACAAATTATATATTTATAATGTGATCGACCTGTTTTCAACTGGTTTTCCTCTTCTGTAGAGGAAAGCAAATAATATTCTGTCCGGTTATAATAAAATTAGTTTAATATAACAACCAGTTAAATTATGAATTAGTGTTGTACCAGTGCTGCAGTCATGCTAGGACGTACCAGGGCGGTGCCTTAGTACGTTTTTATAAGCAGGATGAATCTTTTTACTTTGTGAAAATCTAGGTTACCTTGTACTTGAGCCAAAAACAGAAAATTACTTCTTGCGCAGCTTTTTTGCGTTGATTATGAATATATAAATAATTTTTTGCGCATTTAAGCCGTTTTGTAGTTATTCCACCAAAAAGTTGCGCTTTGCCTGTACAGAACTCAACTCGACGTCCCACTGCTGCACGGTACACATACGAAGCGACCAGACGATGGAAACGGTAAAAATAGCCAAACATTATAAATATTCCAAATATTTTTTTCCTTGCNCCGTTTTGTAGTTATTGCACCAAAAAGTTGCGCTTTGCCTGTACAGAACTCCATAGACGGTGGCTCCTCCATGGACAGTGGCGATTCAAATTCGGGGCGCCGGTTAGAATCCTGGCACTTTTTAATTCCCGACTACATCCCTGTGTTGCACGAATCATTTGCACACTAATGAATTATGAACTTCCACGTTAACTGATTCAAGAGAGAACTTTTTAAAATTCCTAGTCATTAAAGAAATGTTGTTTTCTGTATTATCTTCCAAATTCTTTTCCAAATTCTCGAGGGTTAAAAACAGTCACTAACAAATAGCTACTAACTTACCGCTTCCCAGAAGACTGTTCCCATTGTTTTCTCATGACTTCGGTCAGGCCCACAATGACGATCAGGTAGTGTGGATTAGGATAGGACCATTCTTGAATAATTCTTGGGTCTTTTTCGACAATCGGGATTCGATCCCGTCTCCACCAGAGCGGTAGGTTGACACTTTAACGGCTTCGGCTATTAATCTGATATGAAGTCGTACTAAAAGTTAATTCAGTCTCAAGATCTGAAAATTTCTTAATTTGTCAATACAATAACCAGATTTTCATAAAATTGTTTACATTTCTACACGAACTTCGGATGGTTTTTTTTCCGTCAAAATTTCGTCTCGATTTACTCAAATTTTGATATTTAATTAACCACTTATTTTCCATAAGAGACGATGAGGGAGAGTTCCAAATGTTATATCAAGATTTGTGGGATAACCCGCAAAAGTTTTTCGAGTATTTCAGAGTGAGACCAAAATGAGAAATATCTCTGTTGTGATAGTTTTTGTCTTTCCTATCCCACAAACACCTATTCTCGAACATAAGACTAATCAATTTATCAATATCCATGTTGAAAAAAAAAACCAAAACACTCGAAATTCAACGTCAGAACGCACGAAAAAATCAAACTCCTTTAAACGCTGGAATGGTTCTGACTACATCGTGCGTGTTCTGACATGCCCTTCGCTACCAAAGTAAACACGCTCATTGGAAAACAGGTATTTGTTTGTTCGGACGAATTCGTCATAACTCGTCAGAACAAAATTTCGTCAGATTTCGCATCCATAGTAACCGTAGCCTAAGGCTGAAAAATTCACGTGAGAAGTGTGTCGAAAAACATGCGCTTAAAGTAGGAATGAATCGGGTGGGGATAGGTGTACTGTACTCACGGTAATTGGCTGCAGGTGTAACGTGACTTTTACGTCACTCTCCCCAAAAGCATGTAATTGTATTACTCGTATATCCGACGTAAACCCTGGTTTATGCATATTTATTGATCTCAGATATACGTATCTATGAAATTAAAAGATGTTATTAATTAAAATCCAGAGAATGCCGTAAAAAAGTTACAGTGCATGCATCCCGTAAAAAATGCTCGATAGAATCATAACTTTAATGAAACGAAAAAATAAGCAATTTATAAAAGAAACATCAGCATTTTTATTCTAACATCGTTTATCGTTAACGTTATATATACATAAATATAGCAAACACAAGGTAGCGTAAAAAACAAAATCGACTTATGGCATTTTTATTTACAGTACATCACGTACTGTACACACAGTACTAGTACTGTACTGTGCTTTAAAAAAGGATAATTAGGGCCAGGAACACACGTGTGTAAAATTCGGCGTAAAACAGAAAGCGTAATATTTTTTCTGAAAAATAACTGAAAAAAGAATAGAGCGTGGTAGTCTACTTTTTACACCAAAATGCCTCCAATAAAGAGGTCTTTTTGTAACGACAAAGTAATGGTGGCAATAGCGGTTAGCCCTACAATTGTGACGGTCTCCAAGAAACGAAAAATAAATGAAACAGAAGACTATTGAATCCGTTCGATCACATCAGTGTCAAAAAAAAGTGTCACATATAAATACTCTGTATTTAAACAAAGTTTATGGACAGCCATAGGTGCTAAATTTCAAACAGGTAGGTCTAGTAAAATCGATATATAATATTTAGATCACACGTTCTTGACCTAACTCTAGGATTTTAACAATTTTAACGAAAAGTTAAATTTTAACATTAACAAATAAAGGATTTCTTTCCGTTTAAAAAAATCAAGGGAGAAATGTATCGTACTCATTACAATGAAGGCCAAGTGGGCTCCAGAGTAGCAATTAATATTTTCTTGTTAACTCCAGGAAATCGAATCCCGAACGTGATTCAGAAGTCACTTTTTCGCAATTAAATATTTATTTATAAATAAATAATAATCAGAACTCTCAGCGTAAACAGATTCTGCAAATGAAATTTGACCAAACATATATTGTCAGGGGGAAAAAACGGATTTATTTTTAGAAAACTACAAATGCACGATAAAACAATAAATTACACCTGTTTGAAGTAACAACTCGACGTCTTAAGCAACTAATAAATGCTACCTAACAATACTTATAAACAAAACTACCCTTTCTTTTAACATAGCTAAACCTCTTCACAAATAAATGTTGGTACGAATACGTCATAAAACTTGTACTTTGGCAAAAATGTGACGTCTTTGTTTTCATCAAATATAAAAAGTCGTACTGTTTACGAGTTGGTTATTCTAATAAATATCGATATCTTCCGACAACTATAACGACTTTCATATCATTCATTAATAAATTTTGAAAATAACTTTGATACTGCTTTGAAATTAATAGCTTTCTATGTTTTAACGGATGAAACCATTGAACTTTCAATATGCCATGTGAGGAACAGAAAACGACATATCCGGAATGGGCCATCCCGAAAAATTCCCGATGTTTGTCCACAATCTGGATTCGATTTCGGGGCAGCCTGAGCGGCGAGCCTCCATATTAACAGCTCGGCCATTCGGCCATCAGTTTTACATCTGTTATAACGACGATGTGAGGTTGTCGATTCGCGAATGACGGAGTAGTTCCGGATCGTATGTGAGAGCGAATTATCCAGAAACAAACTTTACGGTTACATAATTATGGTCCCGACTTATTGTTACAAAAAAAAAAAATGCTTCCAATATCAAACATCTTCCGTTGTAGAGCGAAATAAACTTTCCTGGATCCTCTCCTTTCCGTGGAAGGTGCCGTCCCGCAGATCTCCTGAAGTCTGCTCGGAGATTTGCCCGGGGCGTTGTTGAGAGTTAAATACGAGAACTACAATCTCTTTTTTCTCGTTATATCGCGCATTTCTTTATATGGACACGAAATTTCCACGTCTTTATACTAACAATCTTACGTAATCATTTTATAAAATTCCTTTATAACTTCGCGTTGTTCCGAGTGTTTTCGGGTCCTCACAAGGATATTATGAAAACTTTAAAAACACCTCATAATTGAGAATAAATTTATGCCATACGTCTTATATTAGGCCTGACACCAGAGGATTTATATATATTTCACGCAGAAAATTAAAACTAATGGAATTCAAAATTCAGATTCATTTCAGATTACTCAAAGAAAGAGAACGGAAAAGATTTTATTCCATTAAAAATATATCGGATATTTTTTATTCATCTAAAACAATAATTAAATTGTTGTATTTTCAATATTTTAACGACTAATTTATCATTTTAATATTTCGTTTCCAGGATAAACTTTACAATAGGCCTACCTCTGGCACAACCAGGATACCGATTAACAATAAATACCGATCTCTATAAAGTTATCCGTGTCATTTAAACTTGCATAAATAAAATATAATATTTTATTTTTCAAAATCTAAATTTTGTACTAATTATAAGACTAAACGACGATCGACGTCATTCCTGACGTCATTACAACAATGCAATATTTCAACAATTGTTAACGGATCAACAATGAAATTAAATCATTGTTGAAATTGTCCTCGTCGAATCTTCCTTCAAAATTTTCCATTAATTGAAATCATTCAATTCTATGTTATTATGAAAAGTTTAGAATAAAAAATAAGAAGAAATAAAGAAAGAAAACGAAAACAACAGAAATGAGGAATTCGAAAAATACCAATGGAAACAAATTTCCGAGGATTTCGAAAAGGACGGCAGCAAAATATGAACAAAGTTGCTACAAAATTGGCAAATTCGACAAAGGTCACAACACAATTAATAAAGTGAGTCATTTTATTATACTTTATACTTTAAATAGAGTACTATCGCTACCGGTGTCGGGGCTTTAATATCGACCCTCGCTGCGCTGAACGGGGCGATGTTCCGACGTGAGTCGGGACGCCATATCGTCCCTCGCTGCGACTGAAAGGGCCGATATCCCGACGGGAGTCGGGGCTTTAATATCGACCCTCGCTGCGCTGAACGGAGCGATGTTCCGACGGGAGTCGGGACGCTATATCATCTCTCGCTGCGACTGAAAGGGCCGATATCTCGACGGGAGTCGGGGCTTTAATCAAAAATTTACTCTATTTGTTCAAAATATCGCAAGAAAACATTATATGGTCGTAATTAAAGTATCCCTATTCAATGCTGTCTACAGGCATTTACCAATATAAATTCAATCAATTGTGTTATGGTGACATTTCAAAAAAAAAATAATTATGCCTTCTGGCACCATCTTACGTTACGTTTTATTATTAAGTAGAAAAAAATAACAGGGGCGTCATTTGTTATACCATGCTTTATTTTGTTTTCAGGTACCGATTTCACGGTTATGAATTATATTTAAAAAATTGTCATTGGGCTTTTTTTTAACTCCTTCCACCCTAAGTAGACCTCTTTTAGCAGGCCCATTATGTGTTCGGCCATGCCCACAACGGGCGGCCGGGTGATGAGGGACGGGAGCCCGACATATCCGGACGAACAATCTCCCGAAAAATTCCTGAATATTTATCGACCCGTCCGGATTTGAACCCGGTCCCTTTTCAGAACAGTAGAATGCCATCTTGACCGCTCGTCCATCCGGCCGTCCTCCAATCCCTTGTCATTTCCTATTGTAGGATGGTGCCAAGATGATTTCAGATAGAGATTTTGCGGTTGGTCTCTCATTCAGCGTGCTCTATTGTGCGGCTGGCCGAGCTCACGCTGGTCTACATTAAAGGGCCTTCTTAATACCCATAGCGCGAAGATAGTTGTTTGTTTTGTTAAGTTATGGTAACGCAACACTTGGATGATCTGCCGAGGGGATGCCTTCCGGGAGGCCTTTTTAAGTTAACTGGCCTCTATTCAGGCATTACAGACATGGAGAAGACACGGAAAACTCCACGTGGCCAGTCCATCCTGGCGAGGCATGGACCCACGATCGAACTCCCAGTGTTCAGAGAATGGAACCGTTTGGCAACTGCGGGCCCTAAGGGATTTTAAGACAATTTATATCAATTTTCTATTAAATGTGATCTAGACCCGTGAGATGTCATGCTAGCGGGGTTTAGTAAAGATGGTGTTGTTCGGGTAGGAATCTGGATCGGATTTTTAGGAAATTTTTGTGTATTGTCTGGTCATCGTGATTGACCATAAGCTTGATTGTGTCGACCATCGCGCAAGAACAAAAGCCTGACGAAATTAGCCTGCAGATATTGAAAGGACGTCTTATTAGCCATGTGCAAAATGGTTACATCTGAGCAATGGACAGACATCAATTTTCATTAGCCAGAATTTTATTTATTTAAAATAGGTAAATAAATATTTATAAATGTTTATAAAATATAAACATTTATAAACATATATTATATTTTACATGTTATGTAAAATATAATTATAAATAAATAATGTATATATGTGAATGTTTATTGGCCCTGCAAATTTGTGGTAAAGTAAAAACGATTAATATACATAAGCCACGTACGCCATATTATTGATAAAAAATAAACGTCCATTATGGAGTCTTTATTCTTAATACGGCTACCGATTCCGATACAGTATACAGTATTTCTGTTAAGTGTGACTTTAAAAAAATAATCTTTTAAAATTAAAAGTAGAAAAAATATTTATAACAGATGAATTCGATTAATTGAATCTTTCACTTCGTAATACAGGTAACCCCCGTATAACACGGCACTTCTATAGCACGGATTCACTCTAACACGGTTCGAGAATTGGTACCATCCCCCGTATAACACGGTACTTTTATAGCACGGATTCACTCTGACACGGTTCGAGAATTGGGTAAAACCCTCGTACAACAGGAAATGTAATAAATTTTTACATACTTAAGTAATAATAGTTCACGAAAATTATTATTTTCGTGAACTATTAGTACTTAAGTATGTAAATTTTCTCTTCTCGCCTTCTGTCGATACACGTGGTCCTTCTCGAAACTTGTTTCAATGTTGCCAGATCGCGACGCTTCTGCTTCTGATGTTGCCGAATGTTTTTCCCTTATTCCATACTTGCTTTATTCTTCATAAGTGCTTAGCACCATATAAGGAAATTTATAAAGACCTTTTAACTAGAAGCAAGCAATCTAAAATTACATACATTTTGCAAAAGGTAAAGCATGGATCTGAAGATAATGCAGAAAAATGCTCAGAGGATAAGGATAACTTGCCAAAAAGAAAACGCTCTCGGTTAATTAATAGTGTTTTTAGTGATGACGAAGAAAACATTGTTTAATTTATATTAATATGTATCACTTTAAAAAATTTTAATGAAGA
The DNA here is from genome assembly GCF_000671375.1 of Centruroides sculpturatus. NCBI lineage: Eukaryota > Metazoa > Arthropoda > Arachnida > Scorpiones > Buthidae > Centruroides > Centruroides sculpturatus. Next base: position 181,222 of record NW_019384360.1, on the reverse strand, counting down.
TATTTATCTTAATTATGAAAATATACTAGCATGTTTTTTAATTTTTGGAACCTAACCCTCCTTTTCGTATTAGTTCTTTGTTTCGTATAACACGGATTCGCATAACATGGCAATTTTTTGGAACGTAATTACCGTGTTATACGAGGGTTACTTGTACGTAAATTTACAAACGACAAATTAAGGATTTGCGATATTCCGTAGTACAGTAAGCCCTCGATTTAATGTACAAATCGCGTGTATAATTTACTCAATCTACGTTATAATAATGTTTTAATGTATCCCGTACATTGTAAATTCATAAGAAAATACGTTGAAATATATTCGATTTAACGGATTTTCAGCAATAGAGGACACTTCTTTCCCCAATTAGTTCGTTAAATCGAAGGCGTACCATACATAACTCGAAAATGGCGACTAATTGAAGAAAACAAATTGAATTGGAAATCATTTCTGTGATATACAATATCATATCTCGTTTATTTTCAAAATTTAATAACACAGTTCAGAATATTCCTGTAATATTTGTTATAGGCTTACCAGTTGTAATTTTTAATTGGATGTAAGTTGTATCAGTGACAAGCTGAGCTCGTTAAAAATGTTCCTATCGGTATATCTAATCTAGCTAATGTTATTGATCGTGTATTGATCTGTACGTTCCCCGCACTGTTCGCGCATTGTATCTGTTTCTCTGCTGATCAATCAGTTGTTGATCTCCCCGTTGATCAAGCAATTATTGATGCTTCCCTATTGATCAAACAGCTGTTGAACTTTCCATTGATCAAACAAATATTGATGCCTTGCCTCCATATTGATCAAGCAGCTGTTAAAGCTTCCTGTTGATCAATCACCTATTGATGTCGCTCTGTTGCTTAAGCAGTTGTTGATTCTTACCTGTTGATCGATCAGCTATCGCTATCTTCTTGGTGATCATGTGTTTATCTATCGCTCTATTGATAATATAACTGTAATTTATTCCTGACACAATATGAATACGGAAGATCTTCACTACAAAATTTAATAATTGCATATTCACTGATTATATTTCTCACAGTCCTTTAGACCACATTTCCCATCAAATTGCCCAATTAAACTTTATGACAATCAATAAACAATAATCTGCAAGTCCTGACTATTGATTCGTATAATCATTTTAAAGTACAGTATTTATTTAATTTATTATTTTTAACGTAATTAATAAAAAAAAACACTAAATTATTTTTAAAATTTAAATTTTTGTAAAATTTGAATTTCAGACGTTTTATTGTTGAATTATTTCAAAAAATTTAATGAAAATTCTAATTTTTAAGTGGAAATAATGACTTTTCCCCCCCCCTGAAAATCAAAATTTAAGTGTGAATTTCACAGCATTTTACCACAGAAAAAAAAAATATTCCCGAAATCCACGATTTAGAACAAAATAAAGTCCTAAATTAAGGATTTTAGGATTATTTTCTTCTTAATCGTTTAATTAAATACTTATTTTTTTTAATATTTGCTAACGTAAAACAACGCTATTTATATAAGAATAAACAGAGACAAACAAATTATACACACAAAATTAATTTATGACTATTATTTTAGGGTATAAATACGCCACTTTTAGAGCTATTTGGGTATAAAAAAATTGTTTTAATTTACTTCTACAGTTTCGTATTATAATAATTAAACCCTTTAAAGGGGTTTTCTCCGCATTAAAGTCTCGGATTCAGTGGGACTTGAGCCAACATCAGTTAAGTAGCCTATACATTTTATGTATAGAGTAGTCATGGCTGCTAATGGGGAAACACCAGACTATTGCGCCGATGTCGAAGCAGAAACATCTTTCGACGTTCAACTTTATATCTACGATTTAGCTAGGGGATTGAGAAAATCTTTAAAGGAACTACTATCAGGTAAGACGCGCATAAATGTATTGCGGGGTGGAAACTATTTTTAGATATAACTTGACTTATGCAGTCGCAATAATAATATTCAAAAATAAACTAATGACGTCGGATGTAATTTCGAATTGTGTAGAAGATGTAGTGTCAAATACGTACTTTAATTGATCGATTCTAAGTCTACCGTTGAATAAATTTAATTATCTGTAGAGTTATAATAGTTATTTTTACTCCGTTCTTTACGCCTTGTAACTAATTAGCATATTTTAAAACTGTATTTTGTAAGTAAGTGCGCACCAAATTTGTTATTTTAAATAAGTTGCAAAGTGTTTTTCAACCCAAATATTTGCCCTCTTTTCTAAAAGAGTAATAGGGCATTGTCAACAATGTGCATGAGCACAGCCAGATGTGTCAGGTGATTGTCCTCTACTCTTTGAATGAATTACTCTTATCGTCCCTAATCAATTTGACAATGTTCCAACAATATTGCTGGCCATATTAATTAAAAATATAATATATCCCTCAGGTAAAGAAATTCCTACAATATGGCACACGGGCATTGTAGCTTATGGAAGAGAATATTTTTTCTTATCGCCTGGAGTTGAAAGCTGCAGACCGGTGAGTTATATATATTTTTTAAATCTTATATAAAGATTTATCAATTATGCTCCTTAATTTTCGAAATTTATAAGAATTTAATTAAGGAATAAACGTTTAAAACGTGGTTTGTTTATACAGCGTACTGTTAAAGATGATTTATTTATGGTTCATTCAATACGTTCTTTACAGGGAGGGACTATTTTAGGAGAACCAGATCAAATCCTGACATTAGGTAAAACCGAACTTCCTTACAGTGTTTTCTTAGAGTATATTTTTGGATTGGGCGAATCGAATTATAGGTAAATCCATTATAGACACGTTTGTATGTTTACAAATTTCTATCGAATTTAATAATTTAAAATTTCTAAAACATGTAGGCCGGGATGCTATGATTTTCAAAATCACAACTGTAATAATTTCACTCAAGAAGTAGCCATATTCTTGACGGGTAAACCAATTCCTGAAGATTTTCGAGAGATTCCCTCCGAGATACTTGATCCGTAAGTAATGAAATTTTTTAGAATGATTTTTTTTAATTTATTGGCGTTAAAGTGGTGCATTTACCTCGGCAGCCGTCAGTATTGTCGAGTGTAGAATTTTAACTTTCCAAATGCCACGTGACAGATGGAATTTTGGCTCTTATTCTGGGCCTCTTTCCGTTCATGTGAACTATATTTAACATATGACGTTACTTTTTTATACACGGAAGGAGTGTATTTTCTAAATTATTTTTTACCTTAAATTAATACGAATGGCAGCTTCCCAGCAAACAACGAACCTATACGGAAAAGCTGCCATCGCAGGGATGGGATGCCCCTGTAAAGTGGGCTGTCGTGATGGAAAGACTCCATTTAGGAACCATCCAAGGCGCGAACACAAAAACTGTTTAAAACTTTTTTTTAAATTAAAATAAACTTTTTTTCTTTATTATTTAATAGCAAGGCAATTTTTTAAGCGACCTTTTTCCCGAAACAAGAAACTTAAAGGGTTAANATAATGCAGAAAAATGCTCAGAGGATAAGGATAACTTGCCAAAAAGAAAACGCTCTCGGTTAATTAATAGTGTTTTTAGTGATGACGAAGAAAACATTGTTTAATTTATATTAATATGTATCACTTTAAAAAATTTTAATGAAGATATTTATCTTAATTATGAAAATATACTAGCATGTTTTTTAATTTTTGGAACCTAACCCTCCTTTTCGTATTAGTTCTTTGTTTCGTATAACACGGATTCGCATAACATGGCAATTTTTTGGAACGTAATTACCGTGTTATACGAGGGTTACTTGTACGTAAATTTACAAACGACAAATTAAGGATTTGCGATATTCCGTAGTACAGTAAGCCCTCGATTTAATGTACAAATCGCGTGTATAATTTACTCAATCTACGTTATAATAATGTTTTAATGTATCCCGTACATTGTAAATTCATAAGAAAATACGTTGAAATATATTCGATTTAACGGATTTTCAGCAATAGAGGACACTTCTTTCCCCAATTAGTTCGTTAAATCGAAGGCGTACCATACATAACTCGAAAATGGCGACTAATTGAAGAAAACAAATTGAATTGGAAATCATTTCTGTGATATACAATATCATATCTCGTTTATTTTCAAAATTTAATAACACAGTTCAGAATATTCCTGTAATATTTGTTATAGGCTTACCAGTTGTAATTTTTAATTGGATGTAAGTTGTATCAGTGACAAGCTGAGCTCGTTAAAAATGTTCCTATCGGTATATCTAATCTAGCTAATGTTATTGATCGTGTATTGATCTGTACGTTCCCCGCACTGTTCGCGCATTGTATCTGTTTCTCTGCTGATCAATCAGTTGTTGATCTCCCCGTTGATCAAGCAATTATTGATGCTTCCCTATTGATCAAACAGCTGTTGAACTTTCCATTGATCAAACAAATATTGATGCCTTGCCTCCATATTGATCAAGCAGCTGTTAAAGCTTCCTGTTGATCAATCAGCTATTGATGTCGCTCTGTTGCTTAAGCAGTTGTTGATTCTTACCTGTTGATCGATCAGCTATCGCTATCTTCTTGGTGATCATGTGTTTATCTATCGCTCTATTGATAATATAACTGTAATTTATTCCTGACACAATATGAATACGGAAGATCTTTACTACAAAATTTAATAATTGCATATTCACTGATCATATTTCTCACAGTCCTTTAGACCATATTTACCATCAAATTGTCCAATTAAACTTTATGACAATCAATAAACAATAATCTGCAAGAGCTGACTATCGATCCGTATAATCATTTTAAAGTATTTATTTAATTTATTATCTTTAATGTAATTAATAAAAAACACTAAATTATTTTTAAAATTTAAATTTTTGTAAAATTTGAATTTCAGACGTTTTATTGTTGAATTATTTCAAAAAATTTAATGAAAATTCTAATTTTTAAGTGGAAATAATGACTTTTCCCCCCCCCCTGAAAATCAAAATTTAAGTGTGAATTTCACAGCATTTTACCACAGAAAAAAAAATATTCCCGAAATCCACGATTTAGAACAAAATAAAGTCCTAAATTAAGGATTTTAGGATTATTTTCTTCTTAATCGTTTAATTAAATACTTATTTTTTTTAATATTTGCTAACGTAAAACAACGCTATTTATATAAGAATAAACAGAGACAAACAAATTATACACACAAAATTAATTTATGACTATTATTTTAGGGTATAAATACGCCACTTTTAGAGCTATTTGGGTATAAAAAAATTGTTTTAATTTACTTCTACAGTTTCGTATTATAATAATTAAACCCTTTAAAGGGGTTTTCTCCGCATTAAAGTCTCGGATTCAGTGGGACTTGAGCCAACATCAGTTAAGTAGCCTATACATTTTATGTATAGAGTAGTCATGGCTGCTAATGGGGAAACACCAGACTATTGCGCCGATGTCGAAGCAGAAACATCTTTCGACGTTCAACTTTATATCTACGATTTAGCTAGGGGATTGAGAAAATCTTTAAAGGAACTACTATCAGGTAAGACGCGCATAAATGTATTGCGGGGTGGAAACTATTTTTAGATATAACTTGACTTATGCAGTCGCAATAATAATATTCAAAAATAAACTAATGACGTCGGATGTAATTTCGAATTGTGTAGAAGATGTAGTGTCAAATACGTACTTTAATTGATCGATTCTAAGTCTACCGTTGAATAAATTTAATTATCTGTAGAGTTATAATAGTTATTTTTACTCCGTTCTTTACGCCTTGTAACTAATTAGCATATTTTAAAACTGTATTTTGTAAGTAAGTGCGCACCAAATTTGTTATTTTAAATAAGTTGCAAAGTGTTTTTCAACCCAAATATTTGCCCTCTTTTCTAAAAGAGTAATAGGGCATTGTCAACAATGTGCATGAGCACAGCCAGATGTGTCAGGTGATTGTCCTCTACTCTTTGAATGAATTACTCTTATCGTCCCTAATCAATTTGACAATGTTCCAACAATATTGCTGGCCATATTAATTAAAAATATAATATATCCCTCAGGTAAAGAAATTCCTACAATATGGCACACGGGCATTGTAGCTTATGGAAGAGAATATTTTTTCTTATCGCCTGGAGTTGAAAGCTGCAGACCGGTGAGTGATCTTTTTTTTTTAAAAAAATCTTATATAAAGATTTATCAATTATGCTCCTTAATTTTCGAAATTTATAAGAATTTAATTAAGGAATAAACGTTTAAAACGTGGTTTGTTTATACAGCGTACTGTTAAAGATGATTTATTTATGGTTCATTCAATACGTTCTTTACAGGGAGGGACTATTTTAGGAGAACCAGATCAAATCCTGACATTAGGTAAAACCGAACTTCCTTACAGTGNAAATACAAAAGAAAAACGTTAAATGACAATAAAATCTATTTATAATTTATTTTGTATACTAGTACTTTCTATGTATTAACAGGACTTATTATACTGGGAAATTATGGATGCAGATATTTAGTCTTACAGTTCAAAAATAATGTTCTTTATTTAGTTCACCTGTACCACCAGTGTTCACCAGGTGAACTAAATAAAGAACATTATTTTTGAACTGTAAGACTAAATATCTGCATTCATAATTTCCCAGTATAGTAAGTCCTGTTAATACATAGAAAGTACTAGTATACAAAATAAATTATAAATAGACAAAAAAAAGGACAAAAGGGCATAATAATTAGACAATAAAATCTGTTTAAAATTCGTTTGCAAAACGAAATTCCTTGTTTAAAACACGATTACATAAACCTACCCGATGACATCACCCTTACATAACCAATTGGCACGATTCGTTTTTGAAATGTACCTTATAAGTCCAACATAACCGAAATTCCTCATTTAACCACAATATAATTATTCTTTTGATATTTAAGGTCGATTGCTGAATGATAAAAACTTCTCTGCCGAAATTCCTGTTATTACATTGCATATGATGCAAGAAGCTGCATTGAAGGATGACGTTATTCTATTATTACACCAAGATCGAAAAGATCATCATATCATGAGTTATTTATATAAAATCGAGACCCTGACGCCAGAAGAACAAGAAGAAATTGCTAAATTGGTAAGCCGTGTCTTTCTTCTTATTATTTTCTGTATTATTATTATTTTCTAAACAAAATTTCATGCTGGCAGATGTGCAATCTTTGCTTCTATCCCAATACCTTCGATTGGCTGATGTACATTTCTGAATGGCAAGAGGGTGGCTATCCTTGCAACAACAATAAAGTTACAGTTCGCGTGGCCGTTCACGCATTGCTCAGCGATACTCCAACATTGCAAGACAAAGGAGCAGCTCTTATGTATAATTTAGCACTGAAAGAGGTAATGAAAAGCTCGTTTTTTAACATATTGATGGTGAAATTTCATTTAATTAACTTAAAACTCTCATCAACAGCTGTTCGACGATACTGCAACAGAACTAGCAACAGCGATACTTCAGTATCTTCACGGTGACATTAAAGAAGAAACAGGTAATTCCAACACGTACAAACTGAAACTCCTAATCTGATCCTAATTAATCATTATTTTTATATATTTTTAAAGCTTTCTGGTGCTTGACAGCATTGCTACGATTCATATACATCAGTTACAATGACGTAAGTAACCATTTTATAAATGTACTTGTAACAATAAGCATTGTGAATTTAGATAAATGTGGTATTATAGGTACCTGCTCTGGTAAAGATGTTGGGACCAGATTTAAAGAAATTTCTCAAAATGTCTGCGAGAGTTGACGAAATTTTAGAACAGATATTTTTCAAACTGAACGTCAATATTTCCACTTAAACTATATATTTTTTGCCATAAAAATACATAAATATGATCATCTTGATCATTTCTTTTTTTCCAAAATGGATACGAGCTGCACTTTGTAAAAAAATAAGATTAATTTTATCCAGTTAAATATGGATAATAATCAGTAAAGTATTGCTCTTTTGTAACTGTTTATTTAGATATTATTATTATTATTATTGTCATATTTTCAACGTTTTTTATCTTGTAAGAAACGAGTTAATAAGATAGAAAGATGCCACTTCACTGAGAACGTGAAAGTGTAAAGGTAAGTTTTGTTACGAAGATAAAAAAACAAAACAAAAAAAATTAACGTGGCACCCAAGAAAAAGGAGGGGGAAAATACCTTTCATTACACAGTTTAATGAATCAATCGAAAAATATGAAATTGTCTTAAAATAATTACTTGTATACGTCGAAAAATGAACCAACTGCTTAAGCATTTTCGAATGAATCGACATTTTTTTGGACTATTGCCTGTATTTGCATAGTCATACTCAATTGTCAACTTTCTTCGCTCATACTTCGTTACAGTTTACTTACTTGTTACTTCATTTCTTAATATAATTCGTTTCGTAATACTACAGAAAAAGAAATAAATGGTGTGAACCATTTGTTAGATAAGGTTCTCATAGTTTCCTATATAAACAAAGTTGCTGCTTTTGTGTCCAATAGGTGAATTCTCTTAGATTTCTACATACACAGAATTATTCCGTAAGTATATCTCGTAATGTTCTATCAAATAATAGTTGTTCCATTTTGTGTAACAGATATATTCTTATAGTTCTGTATATAATCAACAGGCTCTAATGGGCAGGTTCTCCATAGTTTCGTGGAAACTATGAGAAAAACTGCTCCGTGTGATATCACAGAATGTATTATTTTCAATTTACTGACGTCAGTTGGCCTTAAGCGTTATAGTAGTGTTTATTATTCAGTCCATTAGGTGACAGCCTTAAAGAATACTTCAAAAAACTTAATCTTCGCGTAGAAGGATCGAAAGGGTTGAGTTTTGGAGCTACAGCACGTGAAGTGGAGCGTATAAACAGAGAACAAGAGAGAGTTGATTCGGCATCCTCGTCTGCTACAGTCCAGAACGGCATCAATCACGAAATGGCGGAACAAGTGAACGTTGTAGACGTACAGAACACGGAATCACCTAAAGTAAAAGCTGAAAAACCTGCCGGAACACCACAAGTTAATGGACACAGTGAGAATGAATTGTCTGTAAAACAACAGGAAGAAAAGGATGAATCGTCATCGGCTCCCGTGGCGCAACAAACAGAAAATCCAGCTCCAGCGCAAGAAAACGAAGCTGCAGCATCATCAATAAAGGATAACGAAGATACTGCCCCTTCGCAACCGGAAGCTGCTGCTCCTTTACAATCAGAAGAGGCAAAGCAAACACCGGAAGTAGCACGGAGTACTTCGATTTCTTCGGATACTCAGGATGAATCGGTTCCTTCAACTCCCTACGTTTCTACGAGAAAATCCAGAAGATACGAAGATCCTCCTATTGTTTTCCAAGATGTAAATGTAAGTTTATAAATGATAAAACAGCCTCTTACGTGATACGATATTAATAATAAACACATTACTGTCTTTAAGGGAAAGGAAGCAATCAACAAATTAAGTGAAATGATAGGAAGCCATTTAGGAGAAGAAGAAAAACAATGTTTAAAGGATCTTCAGGAATATCTATCAACTGATGGAGGAGCATGGGCTTTAGGTTCCAATCATCTAGATTTAATGGGTGAGTGTGTAAATTTTTATACGAATAGTTAATATTGTTTGCTATAATTAAATTTCTAGTGTGAGAACTTGAATATGTGATGCCAATTTACGATAAACAAGCAATTTTATAATTGTTCAATTAGTGTAAATANATGGATAATAATCAGTAAAGTATTGCTCTTTTGTAACTGTTTATTTAGATATTATTATTATTATTATTGTCATATTTTCAACGTTTTTTATCTTGTAAGAAACCTTTTTTATATACATAAAAAAGTATGGATTGTTTAAAACGTGTACAAAATTCAACGCTGATGCTTATGTAAATATGTTATCCTCGATATAACCGATAAATTAGACCTCAATTAATTAACTATATTCAAATTTGTATAATAAAATTTACAACTAATCCATAATTTATAGCCATAGCTTCTCAATAAATAAAATTCAAATCCGTTCTGTTTACTGTTTAAAATGTTTTTAATGGTTTATAAAAATCATAATATATAAATAAAAACACTCTGTTTTATCAAGCTGTAGCGTTTAATTTCCTTAAACTTTGATTGTAATTTGAAGTTCCAAAAAATTCTTCGATGCTGTAATCGAAGAGTTCGAAATCCAGTTTATACAATGAATACAATTTGCTTAGCTCTTCGGCGGTTAAATTGTAAAAATAATTTCGATTGGTGAATCGATCTTCGTTTTTTACCTTAAATGGTAAATAGTCAATGTCTAATTTCCTCGAAACCTGCCAAAAATCTTCGTGGGCACTCTCCAGTTTGCCTATGAAATCGTATTGCACTAAACATGGCTCGCATCTGCTCCAATAAAATGCCCAATGGACATCATAATGAGAAGGATTCGTTTCTAATAAATACCTTATAAATTCTCGGAACGTAGGCTTTGAATTATCGTCTAATTTGTCACTCGAACGATACTTCTTCATTATCTGCAATAACGATTTTCGTATGTAAATTGAATAGGAGAAATTAAAATAATAAAAAATAAAAGAATTGTAGATGTGAATTCCTCCATAGGCCAGTAGAAAAGAGCCTAAGAAAAATATAAAGCCCAAAACGGGGGAGTGGAAAAGACCCCACAATAAAGAGCTAATTGAAAAATATAACAAGCGACAGCATTATCCTTGGAAACGGACTTCACACGTGGCTCACACAAATCTTTACAGGAGCACCAATGAGGTAAAAGACCTTCAGGAAGGCCACCTGTCAGATGGGAGGACGAAGTAAAGAAAGGTTTTAATAATATCCTGCAGGAAGGAGCAAGATGGAACTATCTGGAGAAGAAGGATGCTCTTAGCACAAGCTCCAGTGGGTGGAGTGAAAGTGAAAAAAAAGATGATCACATGATTATTATAAACTGATCTTTTTTTCTCGTCTCATTGTTGTGTGAATTACGATAGGAAATGCTGCAAGGAAGGTAGTTAAATGTATAAAAAGAATGTAGAAGTAAAGAATGTAAGTAAATGTAGAACTTCAGGGAAAAAAAATGTGTGAAAAGAATGTTTAGAAGTAAATGCAGAACTAGGAATTTTTTCTGAGGTTTTTTTACGTAAAACTTGTGAAGAATGCAGATAATATTTGTCTTAAAATGCAAAAATTCTTTTTGAAAAAAAAAATAAGAAGTGAAAAAATCGATTAAAATTACTTACAGGATCCCAATATTTTTCATAAAAATACAATTTCTCCTTTCTAGATTTTTCAGCTTTATCTCTAAAGGCAGAAACCAATCTATCGAAGGGATGACGTACAAACATAACTTTATAATATCTTCTTAAAATATATTTAGGATATAATAATGGCGATATCCTCTTGAAAACTTCATTAGCTTCCGAATGAAATGCTGAACTGTTTGTGGAAACTGAGAAATTATGAGGAAGAGACGAGATATTATAAAATAACTGCTTAATAAACGTAGATGCCACCTGGAAACAGAAATTTAAGTTAATGTATTTTTTAAAATTAAGATGAGTATTTAGATTGTTTACAACAGTACCTTTGGAATGAAGCAGAAGTAGAACAAGTTATCATCGTCGACTAAAACGGGACATTCTTTGGTCGAACACGACGTTCTCTTATCGTTTTTTAACCTATTTGATGTGGCCTTTTTAAATATTCTATAATACGTTATGCTGTATTTATCACAGACTTCATTAACTCGATCCAATCTGGATTCGTATATATCGGATGATAGAGATGAATCTAATGTTGTAGGAATTGCCTTGATAGAACGTAGAAAAGTATTTTTAAAATAATACGGTTTTTTAGTGTTTTTTTGCAATACGGTTTAATAATAAGTAAATCTATAATAAAAAATATAACGTAAAAAATTACAGAATTCTTGGCTAAATATTCAAATTTTATTTTTAAAAATTAAATAAATTTAATCCAAAAGGGGAGTAATCAAGATGCCATATTTTACACCGTGTCACGCTGAGACAAAAGAGGTCACACGGGAAGCGAATATAATCAAGTGAACCTTATTTTCCTTTTTTTAAATGTATTTCCTCTTAGAACAGCAATTATCAACTAGTGGTACGGGTAGGCAGGCCTACACAAGAAGGATCTCACAGAAGGCTTGGGAGGGTACGCGAGTGTAAAAGGTTGAAAAGGATAAAAATTACTTATTAAACGTCATTTTTTTCTACTCTAATCGAACGATTTGGAAGGAGGATTCGTAATTTTAACTATAAAACTGATATAAAAAATGTATTTTATAAGTTAAAATTGAAAAAATAACTTCTATCTTAATTACGATGATTAATGAAAGAACATTAATGTAGATAACTTACGAACAATTCTAAGGTTCTCGGTGACAGGTTTAGGAAACGTAATCAATTCGATTCTTATTGTATAGTCACACTACACTCGAACAATAGAATAGAAACATTATACGCGACAACAGTCGTCGAAATACGAGAATCACGAATGACTCCATCCGTTTAATTTAAAACCAGCAAAATATTGTATTTATATTTTACAAGTCAAGGGAGTTGGTCTGAGTTATTTATTTAGTGAAAAAAAAGAACAACTTTAAATCCTCAAATCGTCTAACAACAGCTTGCCACCATCACAAATATCCTATCTTAAATTATATTTTACTATAAAATACACTAAAATATAACTATACAAGCGTACATTACCGCTTACTTGAGTGTTAAGAGTAATTCTTACTTTGGTAGATGCATAGGCGTGGGAAATGTTCTTAAACTTTGGCCCTTTTGTGGGTATGGGTAGGAAAAGGTAGATAATCCAAGTAGCTATGGCAATTAGCAATATGCTAGAACATAAACATTTAATCCAGTGCCTCTTGTGTTGAGTGGACAACATAACAAAAAGCGCCTACTAAGGCCTACATTCGAGTAATAACTAATACAAGATCCAAGGTCAGTGGAATTCTTATGACGTGGTCGATGCATACGTATATCATAAAACCTGTTGTGGGTTTACGGAAAAGATGACAATATACAGTATATATCTAGCATCGCTGTGTTTAGTTAAGAACCTATTTTTCTAATTTTAAAACGTAAAATATCCCTTAATTCTATTGTAGTTTGAGTGAAGAGACGTGTGGAGAGTGTAGAAAATTTGATTTTTCTTATCAACTAATTAAATTTCACAGGAAAAGATAGTGTTAAATATATCTATATATAGTTTCGAAATTATAATATTGTTGCTTTTGGCTACAGAACTGAATGAAAATTTAAAAGAACCGAATTTTTTCCCTCCCCTTAAAGAATTTTGGCTTTGTGTCAGGATTATATTTAATATTTAAAAGGAATTCTTAATTTTTCACTCGTTTTATGGTAAACGAATTATGAAAACTTTTAAATAAAAATATATTTTCCCAATAATTTTGTCATTATTTACGGACCAGAACGGGTTTAAAAATATCCAAGTAATAATCCAATCATATTTTATAGATTCAAATTTTACAAAAAATTATTTTTAAAAATCGAATTATTTTATTTTTTGATGTGTAAAAATATAAAATTTCATTAAACTTTTGCCGTGAAATTTGATTAATTCGAAACAAAACTATAAATTATTGAAAATAGTCTAGCTTGAAAATACACGTATTGAACCTCTAAGTAAAGACCACCTGTAAATGGCGGCCATTTTTCTGAAACTTCTTTTTTAAATGAATGAAAAATAACCTCCAAACAGCGGTCTTTTTTAATATTCTTATCAGTGGTCGTTGTTCACAGGTTAACTATATTTTAATATTAATTACATCCGAATATATGCAGATAATAATAACCTACATTTTATAACTTTTACAAATTAAATAAACGCTTGTAACAATTAATACAAGTAATAAATTTATTTATTTTCTAAAGTGTATCTTTAATCCATTATGGATTGTATCTATACCATTATTAATGATTTAGGTGATAATCAGGACCGTCGAGATGGGAAAAGATGGGGATTTTTCTCAAAGTCTAGGGAAAATTTATATGCCCATAATCTCCATCAGTAAAGATTGATTGAGATAGGGGAGGATGATTCGTCAGTATTTTATTTTAAATAAGTGTCGTTTAAAACGAAACTTTTGTTATCCGCCGTAGGAATGCAAGACACATCATTTAAATAACTCATATAATTAATTGTTTTTATATCACGTGATAGGAGAGTGCCCAACTGTGTCTAGTTCAGTGTTTCCCAACGGAACAAAATCCCTCTTTTGTGGACGAAAATAGATTTTTGACGGGAGTAAGAGTAATTTCTGGTGCTAAATTTTGGTTGCAGACCAAAGCAATTTTGTAACTGCTTGAGCGATTTTTAAGTTCAAAACACCAGAAAGAAACGCGTGAATCGCTAGAACGTTCCTTAAATTATTCGTGATAATTTGTGAATTATCTGTTATTTTTCATTCTGAATCCATTCGCTAGTATTTTACGGTATCCGAAAAAAATCTGAATAGTCACTATTTATACATAAATAATCAACATTTATCAAAGACATATAAAAAATAAATCCAACAACGAATTGCTTAACTTTCCCCGGCAACATTTAGTGGCGCCATCTGTTATCATACTTTATTAAAAAACTTTTTATATTTTTAACTATTATAAAATAGCAAAAAGTTAATTTTCGGAATAGGGATGGGTTTTATAAAAATTGTAAATGCTAATAACGAGTAAAATCGTCATTAAGTCCGACCCTATTGGAGATACACACGACTCCCTTTATCTCCCCGCCCCCTCGACCTTTAACAACCAAAATTTGATAGCATCAATCTCCCTAATAGACAAACCTATCTGCAAAATTTCAGGAACGTTTGACAAAAAGCACAGGAATTATTAAGCTTCAAGAAGGGTGAACAAAATCGTGACCCCCCACCATACACACTAATATCCATACATACAGAGAAAACCCCCGATTTTTTTGCGTTTCTAGGTGTCCTAAGTCCAGAAATGTAAAAAATCTTGGGGCCGACCCTCTGTTATATATAACAGCCGGAAAAGTAAAAGTCATAATTATACGCACAGTTTCCTTCCTTCTAATTAATGTTCATCACAAAAAAACGCCTTAATTATGAGCCTATAAATCTGAAATATTAAATAGTATTTCCTCTACAATATTATAGAATAACAAATATTGAATATTGCATATTAACAGATCGATTAATGTCTTAGTTAAATGGAATTTGAAAATGAAAGGTGGACCTCATCTATATAAATTTATGGATAGGGATGGTTTATCTTTAGAGTCACTAGTAAAAAAATGTCGCGTAGTCTGTCGTAAATGCCATTTGTTAATATAAATGTCCTTTGTCTATTCTTCGAAGATAAATGTTTGACTCATCAAAAGTTTTATCCTTGATGATGCGATAATATCTACGCAGCAGAAAATGCCTGCCAGCTAAATAAGTGACAGTACAAAGCTAAATAAATAAGTACGAAAAAGTTGAAATATTCTATTTAAAAAGGAGGGTGTAAGACAAATGACAATGTTGATGAATAGAATATCTGTGATTATTCACGAAGACACTGGAATGATACCAAGGACAAAGAAGAGACAGTACTACAATGAAAGACGCGAATTCCTGACAGATAAAAATCACACAAATCCCAATAATTTGCAGTCATAAATTCCTAATTCTCTAACAAAAAATTAGACACGTTGCAAACTTGGCAGTTTCCCTTAACCTTGACAGAATAACTAGCATTAGTTTTTTTTTGCCATTAGGAATAATGTAACTTCGGTGATAAATTTAGTTATATTTGAATAATCGTTAAATTAATCCTGAAAGGAAACGAACAAACATTTAAAAAATAGATTTACAAATTAAAAAATGAATTCTATTTACATATCTTAAAATTTGTATTCACCTTTAAAATTATTTAATAAGGTGTGACTATCGGTATACGTGTATTCTAACACGTACAGTACGTATTTTATAAATCTAAACAATTAAATAGCGACAATTTTCCTTAGAATATCCTCCAAGCAGGTACTCCCATGTATTGACTTCCATGTATCGATTCCCCTTTTGATTATGAATCCCATATATTGATTTCAATTTATTCTATCTACCTTGCTCCCTCGAATTTACGGTTTTATGACTTTTTTTAATTACACATTACTGCTCTGTGATGGTCACGAATACAATAACGTGAAAGTACCAATTAACATCACAGAGAAATTTTTTTACTACAGTTAAAAATAGCAGATTAATTAATCAGCAAAAATTATCTGCTCGTAAGTAGCATTAAGTGTTAATAAGATTTATTTAATTAGACCAAAAATCATTTACTAAAATAATTGTTTTAATGTAAATCTTTATATGAAACTAATTAATTAGTCTTTCAGCTTCTGGTTCTAACTGTACAAAGTGATTTAAATTTAAGAGTCATCCTTATTTAATTGTAGGGTTGATTTGTTAAGATAAGGCAAAGCAACACGTGGTCGATCTGCCAAGGAGGAAATGACACCTGATTAGGTATTGGAATGTTAAGAAAACCACGAAAACTTCACGTGACTGGATCACTGATGAGGCGCGAAACCGCGACCAACCAAGTGTTCGGTGGTTTTATCTATGTGGCCACTTACTTCAATTTCATTCAAATTCTGTATGAAGTGTAGGTTCCTCCTTGAGTGTATCTTGTTTTAAGTTGTCTTCAAAAAGATGTGTACTTGAAAGATTACATCTGTGTAGATCCTGTCCCTCTTGGATTAGTTGTAGCAAATCGTCAAAGTTTCTTTAAGCAATAAAGAAAATACTAAAATTAAAAATAATGCGAGAAAAGAATCATTGAGAAAATAAAGCATTCTAACAATAAAATTACTTTTTATTGTTGATTTATATTATTTACAACCATAATCAATACTATTGGTTTTTACTAAGAATTGTCGCCTGATTTGTCCTGTCATAGCCATTTTAATTGTCCTTGCTATTTATGGATTTTTTGAGAAATTGTAATAATGTTTTCAATTCCGTTTTTATCTTCATTAATATTTTAAAAATTATTGTTAATTTGAGTAGTGAGGTGTCGTCCATCTTGAAATCTTGATGGACTATGTGAACACCTTATTTAAGCGTTATCTTTTACGTCTTTCGACGATTTGCCTGCTTAAATTTACAATAAAAGGAAACAAAAGCCTGATCTAGGATTCTTGATTTCAGAGCATCTCTCCTAGAAACTCCCAAACAACCGAGTGGATAAAAACAGTGCTAGTTGGTTGTGGGTTGACCAACGGGCTAACCAGGTGAAGTTTTCTGCTTTTCCCCCACGTGTGTAACACAGAAGTCAGTTTCTCATACGAGATGTTCCCCTTGACAGATACTTGTCTCTATGTAATAGTAATAAGTAAATTAAGTAACGTTCACTATCACTATCTATTGTCAAGGGACATATTCTTAAAATACGCTAAATTTATTTTAAAATACTTCCAATACTTTGACTGTTTTAAATATTGATAGTTTCATTTAAAGTGCTTTCTGTAAAATTACTCAATTAAGATGTGGTGAAGTGTACAGTAATCATCGTAGAGGATTAGGACACGTAAAATTTTGTTAGAAAAGATGTTAAGTTACTTGAAGAATGCTATTTCCAAACGTGCTATTTTAATGTAGATTATAATCTTTATATTTTATAAAAACAGTAGTCTATACCATATTTTTAGGGACCAATTTGCGCAAAGAGAAACAAGTTGCAGCTTAGGGCCTCGTGTTATGAGTCTACAGCTTAGAGCAGTGGTTTGTGTACAAAATTAAAAAGATATAAATATATTTTAAATTATAAATAGCTGTGTCCTATAATGATTGCTATCCTATAGAAAACTCAATAGGTATCATGGGTGTAATAAATTTTTGTACTAAAGGGTTTATTCTCATTTTTATCTTTTCAGCTCTGTTATCTATAACAGAGGGAATATATGGCGATCGATTGAAAAATTACCCCTCCCCAGATTTTTACAGTTTTGAACTCAGGGACCTTGAAACGTGGAAAAATTCAAAAAATTCGAGGGTTTTTTTCTGTATGCAAGGATGTTAGTGTGTATGTGAAGGCACCCTGTTTTGAAGCTTAATAACTCCTGTGCTTTTAGTCGAAAATATCTGAAATTTTCAGGGAAGTTTGTGTATTAGAGGCATCGATGCTATTAAATTTTAGTGGTTAATTAATTAAAGGTGGAGGAGGTGGGGAGAAACAGAGGGATAGTATGTGGTATCTCGAGTGGTCGGACTTAATGACGATATTACTCATTATTAGCATTTACAAATTTTTATAAAACCCATTCCTAGCCTCAAAATTAAAAGCTTTTTGCTATTTTATAATAATTAAAAATATTTTAAAAAAATTAAATAAAATATCGTAACAGACGGCGCCACACGCGATTTAAATATTGCCGGAAAAGTTAAACTGGTTATAGAATTTTTGTAAAGCTGTTTTATGAAAACAACGGCAATACTGCACTCACTTCCAGAATTTTGCCTTTAAACTGAGAACTCTCCAAGCCGTCAGAAAAATGATCACTCTATTCGAAGAAAGTGAACCTCTAAGGGATTCAACCCACCCTCAATCGGATTGAATTCCCAGGGTTAATCTATCACTTTACAAGTCATTGAAAACGTTACCATAGCTGTTCTTAAACAGCCAATGAATAATGTTGCAGGCTCCAGTAGACATTGACAATATCACTGCAATTGGGTGTATCCAATGACAGTGTTGAAAGTACTGAGTATTGAAACTTGCTACGTTGTCATTAATGTAAGATGAACCACCGACTGAATTTTTCATTGACCTTCTTTGTCAGAATAGGATATATGTACTGCGCTCATAAAGCCACGACACAACCATCCCCATTCTGTTAGGAAAGGTCCTGTGAAGCGACGAAGCACCTTAGTGAAATAATAACTGTTATATTCGGGCCACAAAAAACCCTCACGTTTTCTGTGATTATTCGTGCATTTCCTACCGCCTGCCCATCTCTTTTTCCGGATAAACCACACTTTTTAAGTGTCTTCACAACCAAAAATCACAAGGATTAATGCTTATAATTTTTTATTGTGAAGACATTTAAAAAGCGTGGTTTATCGATGAGACGACTTTTTTCAAATTTGCAGTCTCGAAAGAAAGTATCACACTGCACGTGAAAGCATCACAGCGGCTCAATTATTATCAATTATTACACCATCCGGCCGACAGGCGATTAAGATGTCAACCTATTGCTCTGAAGGACGCGGGATCCAATCCGGGCAAGCGAAAAACCACAAGAATTTTTCGTTTCGAGATATGTTCTTCACATATAGAGCCCGTTCCTCACCACCCAGTCTCACCAGGCCTACGATAGGAATGAAGATCTGCTTAGTTCTCATCGGACGGAGAGTCAAAAACTGAAAAAAAAAATCTGTTAATCACCTTCAAGTTTTGTCTTTAAGCAGGGATTACATTGAACAGTATTGCCCCCATCGCTGTATAATGAAATGTCTGTTGTTTGCAGCGCCGAAAGTGCCACAGTGGCGAGTTTTGATGATAGTTTTTACGGAAATGTCTTCTGCAGGTTCTGAAATGTATCTGATTATTTTTGGTCTGCTAAATATATGTTTTGTCAGTGTTCAATAGGAGTATTTTAATTATTACCATAATACTGTATATATTATATACAGAATTATGGCACTACTATAAATCACATTATAGTATCATAATACATAATAATAATCAATACAAAATTCAAAATGCTTTAAATAGCTGCATGTCTTTTAGTAAATTAGAAGAGTACGACATTATCTAAGGATATGGTTTATGTATTTCCATAAATGCAAACATACTGACTTGGTAATGTATCTATGAAATTACAAATGTAAATTTATAATAAATACCAATGTAAACATAACTATTTTCTGATAACACGTGACTAAAAATAGCTTTGTGATCTTTTTAGTTAACAAGTAGACGTTTGATGATTTCATAATTGCAAATATTTGACTACTTACTCATTTAGATCCAAGATGGCGTCTTCTACTCGAAAGCAGACGATACTTGAGATCAGTGATAATTACTGCACGATTAAATGATGAAACAGTTAATGTGATTGGCTGTTATCTCAACGTTATTTTTAAATAGGCAAATTATTTAATAATTTACTTATAATTTATAAACTATTAAAAATTAATTACAACCCGGTAATATCGAAGAATTGTATAATTTAACAATAATAAATTATTTTCATACACCAGTGTGATAGTTTTGAACTATATTTATTATAATAATACGCCATTTTTATACTCTAGAGGGCTTCTGTTTTGGCCGACATCGTAATTCGATGGAAGTTACGTCATCAAAGATCTTGATTCGTAATTGTCTGTGACGTCATAAAAGGTAAACGCAAACAGGTAAAATTAAGAAAAAGATTTTTATTATTATACTGCTTAAAAACAGAATATTAAAAAAAATTATTTTAATTCTGTTTTCTATAAATTTCAATAATTTTTTAACGAATAAATTCAGTAAGAGTTGGCAACACTAATAAATATTTTAATGTAATTTAACAATTTCACGCTAGAGGGACAGGTGAAAATTTCAACACAAACGAACCTAACACGAATTTTAAGTTTTATTCACGGTAACGACAAAGGCAGTTTACATCGATTAATTAGTACAAAATTCTTATTTCTGTGTATTTATAAGTGAATGACTATCTTAAGTTGAAGAAGAGGGACTGCAATTAACGAATTATGCCTATTACTTACGTTGGTCGAAGCACAAATTGTGTAGGAAAACCTCTTTTTCATATTCTTTTGAATCTTAAGAATTATGGAATTGGAAGAATGTTCATTAGAGGGTCCTTGAAACGTTACGCGGAACCTACTTACTATATAATCAGAAGAGTACATCCAATAATGGATGAAGTAAGTATATTGTATTAAGGTTCTAGCTCTGAATGAGACAGTGGCGCCCCAGATGTTCCACAATCTGGGCCTTTGAGGGACCTTGCAAAGAGCCATGGTTGAGATCAACTTAACTACGGTTCTTTGCAAGATGTTTGGCTCCATAAAGCCAGAAATCTGGATTTGATTTCAACCTAGATTTTGTCTGGCGTATAGATCCTACTGTTGTAGTTTTAGGTACTTTAATGCGTAATTATCTGGCTGATTACTTTTTGAATGTCATATTTATCATCCAGAATTGATTAATTATACATAAATTCATAGAAACACTCCAGAATAAAAAGGGTGTCTTAGTAATTCATCCTTTTCACACATGTCAGGAACACAACAAAGTTAGTTAAATGTTCACCTAGGTAGCCCCAATGGCGTCACTTCTGTTATCAGAGCGACGGTCGTTTTCACTACTTTTTTAGTGAAATTGATGTTTAATTTCATAATTTTTACATAATCACACCACCCCACAATTGTCAATCCTTTGCGTGATATTCGTCTCTGAAGATCAGTTTTTAACATGTATTAGTCTACTCGCTAACCTCCGTGCTTCTCGTGTAGGCATGTGCTCGGTACTTGCTATCGCTCGCATCTTAGAACCCGGGTGGGGCAAGCACCCCCTGAAACTATATAACTCAAGTACTCCAAGAACAGTCAAATAGGCTACTCAAGCTGGCACAGTTAAACACAATACCAACATTGGGGCTACCTAGGTGAACATCTACCCAAAGTTACATGGCAGAATAGACCTTTTATTTTGAGGTTCTTCTCCCATCTACCCAAAGTTACATGGCAGAATAGACCTTTTATTTTGAGGTTCTTCTCCCATCTACCCAAAGTTACATGGCAGAATAGACCTTTTATTTTGAGGTTCTTCTCCACAATATATAAAACTTATTTTAAAAACCCCCAGACGATGGCACAGTATAAAAGCATATCATTGGTAAAAGTTATCTAGGATGATAAATATGTAATTAACATTTGCAGAAAAACTTATAATTTACCAGGACTTTTTACTCTATTGAAGAATTTATGTGAATAAACAAAGAAGCATCGTTGTTTCTTGTCAGATAATTTTAAAATGTCTTGATGGGCATTTAATATCCTGTGAAAAAGTGCATAATCTCTCGCAAGGAATGAATTATAATGAGAATAAGCAGCTAAGAAATATGTACATTAAAAATATCTTGAAATATATTCAATCAACAAAACACATTTTGTTTGTAGACAAAGCAAACTTCAGTTTATATTGCAGACATAGCAAGGGACATGTTCCTATTGGAACACACTGTTGTTAAAATACCAAACAGTAAAGAACAAACAAGTCTATTATAGGTGTATACCCTCAACTGGCTTGAAGTTTGGGAAAGAAAGCAAGGAGCTTTTAAGAGATTTTATCTTCATTTTGTGTCATTGTTTAAGATTGGTAAAATGTAGTGGAAAAAACATGCAAAATTTTATCATTATTTTGGTAATGCCCCCTGTCCATCTTGTTTTGAAGAAATAACAGCAAAAGAATTCCATTTAAATTTAATTTAATGTATTTGGAGTGTTGTTAAAGTACATATAAAAAGACAGCTGCAAAAGATGATGGATAGTTTGGTTAGTGGAGACCCAGAAGGAATGCCCACACAATGTGAGTTTTGTCTGCATTATCTGGAAATTATTATAGATGCTGTTACAGATCAAATATGTTTGCATTTGTTTAACCATGTACACATGCAACCATGAGAATGGATAGTTTAAAATACAAAAAAGAAAGGAAAATGGAAACTAGTAACATTTTATATTTATAAAATGCTTGCCTTAAGATAATCATAGTTACACATAAAAGAATAGCATCCTTCAATTGATTTTTTCTGTTAATGTACATTGTTAAAAGGTTCATTACAAGATTAAAATCTTAAATTATTTTTCTACTTAAACTCTGGGGTTCATAAAAAATCAAATCAAGTTCTTTTAGGCTTTCTTCATCCAACTTCAGAGTCCACGTCCCCAAAATTGAAGAAAGATAAAAAGCACTTAGTCATTTTGGTGATTTGACTTTTTATGAACTCCAGTTTAGGCAGAAAGGTAATGAGAGATTTATGATATTACGGAACTAGATTGTATATATGATGATTATCTAGAGCAACGATGGGCAACCCCTGGCCCGCGGGCCAGCTACGGCCCGCGAAAAGTTTCTATCCGGCTCGCAAGATGTTTAGAAGAAATTATAAATAAATGTTTTTCAATGTAATTTGTCTAGTTTAAATTGAATATTTATTTCTGAAGTGTTGCGGCAGCAATGACAAAAAAAAATAAGGGAGTCATTTCTTTATTCAAACAAAAAATGAAAGAACTGAATTTTTCTAAATTATTTATATCTCATCGCATCATCCATCAAGAAAATCTATGTGCAAAAGCTATGCAATTAGAAAATGTAATGTCTGTCGTATCCAACTACATAGTGCTGTTTTTATTGTGTTTAAAGTCACTTAGATTTTACAAATAGGTGAGCCGTTCACAGCCCGGCACACGCATTTGTAAAATCTAAGTGACTCATACAACATGGAATTCATATAAAACAGAATAATCAACAGTGTTATAGGAGGGTCGACTGTAGTAATTAATTTATTTATTAATTTATTTCATATTTGCAAACTAAAAATTTAAAGGTCACAGGGTGTCAATTAACTACTATGGCCCGCGGAAAAAACGTAAAATTTATTCTGGCCCATGTTATAAAAAAGGTTGCCCACCCTTGATCTAGAGCAGTGGTTCTTATACTCCTTTGAGCCATGTTCCAATGAGAACAATAGTTATAACTTGCAGATCTGTGTATAGTATATCCCATGACACCTGTTCCATTCTTCTTAGTATTTTTTTATTTTTCATCCTTTTTAAAATTATATAATGATGATGTCATATTACACCCAAACAATTTTAATGAAAGTGTTGCTTTTGTTTCTAGTTTTCCCTGGGGATATCTTTTGTCTCTCTCTAGATCAGAGCCCGTTTAAGATGCTCTGATCTAGAGAGTTGTATATAAGGTAATTGAATTCAAATAAGGAATCTAGGCAATTAAATATACCCATATTTAAATCTAGATATAAATTAAATACAGATTTTTGATTATTTTTTTATAGGCAATTTGTTAAATCAAATAGCCACATATAATCCTTTGTGTTTTATGTAGCCACATCTACTCAAAAAAATATACAGCAGCATCAGGAATCAATGAATTTTCATTAAATTTTTAATAAGTGAGTAAATCATGGGTGCGTGCAATATTCTCTATATATATATATATACAGTAGAGCGTCGATCTTCCGAATCAATTGGGGAATGGGGTTGTCCGGATAACTGATTTACGTACAAAAAAATAGTTTAACGTATAGGATGTCGAAATTTTTTTCCGTTGCGTGTCGCTTCACGTTAAATTTTCGTCGATGTTAAGCCTAACAAAGACTATTGTATCGTTAAAAATTATTTTTTTATTTTGTACAAACAAAATAAATATATTGAAAAATATAAAAATAATAAAAAATTATACTTCAGATGTTAATTTAGTATCAAAAACGTAAAATATTTGAATAGCTCGAGAAATAGCCGAAGATTGCAGCGCCACAGCACTAGCGAAAATTTAAATTTGCCGACTGGAATGCTTTCGGATAACGGACGTTTCGGATAACCAGCTTTCGGATAAACGACGCTCTACTGTAT